>NC_143510.1:3236132-3536132 GCF_031878675.1 Megascapheus bottae
TCCCTAACCCTTACCCTAACCCTGAACTAACCCTAACCCTAACCATACCATTACCCTAACCCTAAAACTAACCCTAACACTAACCCTTACCCTAACTCTTACCCTTACACTTACCCTAACCCTAACCCTAACCCTAACCCTTACCCGTACCCTAAACCTTAACCTTACCTTTACCCTAACCCTAACCCTAACCCTTACCCTTACCCTAACGCTAACCCTAACCCTAACCCTTACCCATACCTTAACCCTAACCCTAACCCAAAGCCTTAACCTCATCCTAACGCTAACGCTAACCCTAAACCTAACCGTAACCCTAACACAAACCCTTACCCTAATCCTAACCCTAAAAATAACCCTAAACTTAACCCTAACATTACGCTAACCCTTACCCTAACCCTAACCTTAACCCCAACACTAAACCTAACTGTAACCCTAAACCTATCACTTACCCTTCCAACAACCCTAATCCTAAACCTAACACTAACCCTAACCTTAAACCTAACCCTTACCCTTACCCTAACCATAATCCTAACCCTAACCCTAAACCTAACCCTAACTCCAAACCTATCCTTTACCATTACCCTAACCCTAACCCTAAACCTATCCCTAACCCTTAACCTTACCCTCACCCTAACCGTAACCTTAAACCTAACCCTAACCCTAAACCTAACCCTAACCTTAACCCTAAACCTTATCCCTATCCTAACCCTAACCCTAACCGTAACCCTAATCCTAACCCTAACCCTAAACTCAACCCGTACCCTTAACTTATCCCTAACCCTAAACCTAATCCTAACCCTTACCCTTACCCTAACCTTAACCCTAACCCTAAACCTAACCCTTACCATTACCATTACCCTAACCCTAACCCTAAACTAACCCTAATCCTTAACCTTACCCTAACCCTTACCCTAGCCCTAACCCTTACCTTACCCTAACCCTAACCCTAAACCTAACCCTAACCCTAAAGCTAACCCTAACCCAAACCCTTACCCTTACCCTAACCCTAACCCTAAACCTAACCCTAACCCTAACCCCTAACCCTAATCCTAACCCTAACCTGTACCCTTACCCTTACCCTATCCCTAACCCTAACCCTAACACTTACCCTAACCCTAACTCTAACCTTAACCCTTACCCTTACCCTAACCCTAACCCTAAAGTTAACCCCAAACCTAAACCTAACCCTAACCCTGACCCTTACCCAAACACTTACCCTAACCCTAACACTAACACTTATCCTTACCCTAACCCTAACCCTAACCCTAACCCTAACCCTTACGCTAACCCTAACCCTAACCCTAACTCTAACCCTAACACTTACCCTAGCCCTAACCCTAACCTAACACTTACCCTAACCCTAACACTAACCCTAACCCTTACCCTAACCCTAACCCTAACCCTAAACCTAACCCCTAAACCTAACCCTTAACCTAACCCTAAACCTAACCCTAATCCTAACTCTTACCCTAACCCTAACCCTAAACCTAAACATAACCATAATCCTAAACCTAACCCTTAACCAAACCCTAACCCTAACTCTAACCCTACCCTAACCCATACCCTAATCCTAACCCCAACCCTAACACTTACCCTTAGCCTAACCTTAAACCTAACCCTAAACCTAACCCTTACCCTTACCCTAACCGTAACCCTAAACCTAAACCTAACTCTAACACTAACCCTTACCTTAAACCTAACCCTAATCCTAACACTAACACTTACCATTACCCTAACCCTAACCCTAACACTAAACCTAACCCTAACCCTAAACTTAACCCTAAACCTTACCATTAAATTAACCCTCACCCTAACCCTTAACCTAACCCTAACCCTAACCCTAACCCTTACCCTTACCCTAAAGCTAACCCCAAACCTAACCCTAACCCTTACCCTTACCCTAACCCTAACCCTAACCTTAAAGCTAACCCTAACCTTAACCCTAACCCTTACCCTTACCCTAACCCTAACCCTAACCCTAAACCTAAACCTAACCCTAACCCTTACCCTAACCCTAAACCTAACCCTAACCTAACCCATAGCCTTACTATAATCCTAACCCTAAACTTAACCCTAACCCTAAACCTAACCCTAACCCTAAACCTAACCCTTACCTTTACCCTAATCCTAACCCGAAATCTAACACTAAACCTTACCCTTACCCTAACCCTAACCCTAAAACTAACCCTAACCTTAACCCTAACCCTTACCCTTACCCTAACCCTAACCCTAACCGTAAACCTAAACCTAACCCTAACCCTTACCCTAACCCTTAACCTTACCCTAACCATAACCCTAACCCTTACCCTTATCCTAACCCTAACCCTAACACTTACCCTTACCCTAACCCCAACCCTAACCCTAATCCTTACCCTTTCCCTAACCCTAATACTCACCCTAAACGTAACCCTAACCCTACCCCTTACCCTTACCCTTACCCTAACCCTACCACTAAACCTCACCCTTGCCCTAAAAAACCCTATCCCTTACCCTAAACCCAAACCTAAACCTAAGCCTTACCCTTACTTTAACCCTAACTCTAACCCTTACCATTCCCCTAACACTAAACCTAACCCTAACCCTAACCCTACCATAACACATACCCTTACCCTAACCCTAACCCTAACCCTAACCGTAACCCTAAACCTATCCCGAAACCTAACCCTAACCCTAACCCTAACCCTTACTCTAAGCCTAACCTTAACCCCAACACTAAAACTAACCCTAACCCTAACCCTAACCCTTACTCTAAACCTAACCCTAACCCTAACCCTTACCCTTATCCTAACCCTAACACTAACGCTAAAAGTTACGCTTACCCTAATCCCTACTCTAACCCTAACCCTAACCCTAACCCCTACCCTAACCCTAACCCTACCTAACACTTACCCTTACCCTAACATTAACCCTAACCTTGAACCTAACCCTAATCCCTAACCCTTACCCTTACCCTAACCCTAAACCTTACCCTTACCATAACCCTAACCCTAAACCTAACCCTAACCGTAACCCCTAACCGTAACCTTAACCAGAACCCTTACCCTTACCCTAACCCTAACCCTAACCTTAATGCTAACACTAACCCTAACCCTAACACTTCCCCTAACCCTAACCCTAATCCTAATCCTTACCCTAACCCTAATCCTAACCCTAAACCTAACCCTAACCCTAACCCTTACCCTCTCCCTAACCCTAACCCTAACTGTAACCCTAACACTTACCCTTAACCTAACCCTAAACCTAACCCTAACCATAACCCTAACCATAACCATAACCTTAACACTAACCCTAAACCTAACCCTTACCCTAAACCTAACCCTAACCTTAAACCTAACCCTAACCCTTATTCTCTCCCTAAACCTAACCCTAACTGTAACCCTTACTCTAACCCTAACCCTAATATTAATCCTTACCCTAACCCTAACCCTAACCCTTAACCTAACCCTAACGCTTACCCTCTCCCTAACCCTTACCCTAACTGTAACCCTAACACTTGACCTTAACCTAACCCTAAACCTAAACCTAACCCTAACCCTAACGCTAACCATAACCTTAACCCTAACACCAACCCTAACCCTACCCTTACCCTAACCCTAACCCTAACCCTAATACTTGCCCTAACCCTAATCCTAACCCTAACCCTAACCCTTACCCTTACCCTAACCCTAACCCTAACCCTAACCGTAATCCTAACACATACCCTTATCCTAACCCTAACCCTAACATAACCCTAAACCAAACCCTAACCTTACCCTAAACCTTACCCTAACCCTAACCCTAACCCTAAACCTAAGCCTAACCCTAACCCTAACCCTTAACCTTACCCTAAAGCTAACCCTAATCCTAAATCTAAACCTAACCCTAATCTTAACCCTAACCCTTACCCTTACCCTAACCATAATCCTAACCCTAACCCTAAACCTAACCCTAACCCCAAACCTAACCCTTACCCTTACCATAACCCTAACCCAAACCCTTACCCTTACCCTAAACCTAACCCTAAACCTAATCCTAACCCTTACCCTTACCCTTACCCTCACCCTAACCCTAAAACTAACCCTTACCCTTACCCCAACCCTAACCCTAACCCTAAACCTAAACATTACCCTTATCCTAACACTAACCCTAACCCTAACCCTAACCCTTAACCTTACCCTAAAGCTAACCCTAATCGTAAATCTAAACCTAACCCTAATCTTATCCCTAACCCTTACCCTTACCCTAACCATAATCCTAATCGTAACCCTAAACCTAACCCTAACCCCAAACCTAACCCTTACCCTTACCATAACCCTAACCCTAACCATAACCTTAACTCTAACCCTAACCCTAACCCTAACCCTACCCTTACCCTAACCCTAACTCTAACACTAATGCTTACCCTAACCCTAATCCTAACCCTAACACTAACCCTTAACGTTACCATAACCCTAACCCTAAACCTAAACCTAACCCTTACCCTTACCCTCACCCTAACCCTAACATTAAACCTAACCCTAACCCTAACCCTAACCTTAACCCTTACCCTTACCCTAACCGTAACCCTAAACCTAACCCTAACCCTTACCCTTACCCTAAACCTAACCCTAAACCTTACCCTTACGCTCACCCTAACCCTAACACTAACCCTAACCCTAACCCTAACCCTAAACCTAAACCTAAACATTACCCTTATCCTAACCCTAACCCTAAACCTAACCCTAAACCTAACACTAACCCGTACCTTAAACCTAACCCTTATCCTAACCCTAACACTTACCCTTACCCTACCCCTAACCCTAACCCTAAACCTAACCCTAACCCTAAACTTAACCCTAACCCTTACCCTTAACTTAACCCTAACCATAACCCTAACCCTAAACCTAACTCTAACCCTTACCCTTACCCTAACCCTAACAGTAAACATAAACGGAACCCTTACCCTTACCCTAACCCTAACCCTAAACTTAATCCTAACCCTAACCCTAAACCTAAACTTAACCCTAACCCTTATCCTTTCCCTAACCCTAACCCTAACCCTAACCTTAAACCTAACCCTAACCCTAAACCTAATCCTTACCCTTACTCTAATCCTAACCCGAAACCTAACCCTAACCCTAACCCTTACCCTAACCCTAACCCTAACCCTAACCCTACCGTTAACCCTAACCCTTACCCTTACCCTAATCCTAACCCTATTCCTAAACCTTACCCTAACCCTAACCTTTCCCTAACCCTTACCCTTATCCTAACACTAACCCTAACCCTAACACTTATCCTTACTCTAACCCGTACCCTAACCCTAAACCTAACCCTAACCCTTACCCTAACCCTAACCCTAACTCTAACGCTAACTCTTACCCTTACTCTAACACTAAACCTAACCCTAACCCTAACCCTAACCCTTACCTTTACCCTAACCCTAACCCTAAACATAACCTTAACCTTAACCCTAACCCTAACATTTACCCTTACCCTAACCCTAAACCTAAACCTAACCTTAAACCTAACCATAACACTTAACCCTAAACCTAAACCTAAACCTTACCCTTAACCTAACCCTAAACCTAACCCTAACACTTACCCTTAACCTAACCTTAATCCTAACCCTAACCCTTACCCTAACCCTAAACCTAACCCTAACACTTACCCTAACCCTAACCCTAACCCTAAACCTAACCCTTACCCTAACCCTAACCCTAACACTAATCCTAACACTTACCCTAACCCTACCACTAACCCCTAACGCTAACCCTTACCCCAACCCTAACCCTAACCCTATCCCTTACCCTTACCCTTAACGTAACCCTAACCCTAACTCTAACCCTAACCCTCACCCTAACCGTAACTCTTACCCTAACCCAAACCGTAACCCTACACCTTACCCTTACCCTAAACGTAACCCTAACCCTAAACCTAACCCTTACACTTACCCTAACCCTAACCCTAAACCTAACCCTAACCCTAACACTAACCCTTACCCAAACCCTAACCCTAATCCTAACCCTAACCATTACCCTTACCCTAAGCCTAACTCTAACCCTAAAACTAACCCTAACCCTAATCTTAACCCTAACCCTTACCCTTACCGTAACCCTAACCATAACCCTAACCCTAAACCTAACCTAAACCTAACCCTTACCCTTACCCTAACCCTACACCTAAACCTAACCATAACTCTTACCCTTACCCTAACCCTAACCCTAAACTTAACCCTAACCCTAAACCTAACCATAACCCTAACCCTAACCTTAACCCTAACCCTTACACTTACCCTAACCCTAACCCTAACCCTAAACGTAACCCTAACCCCTAACCATAACCCTTACCCTAACCCTAACCCTAACCCTAACCTAACCCTTACCCCTACCCTAACACTAACCGTAACCTTAACCCTAACCGTAACCCTCACACTAACACTTACCCTAAACCTAACCCTAACCCTAACCTCAACCTTAACCGTAACCATAACCCTTACACTTAACCTAACCCTAACACTAACCCTAACCCTTACCCTAACCCTAAACCTAATCCTAACCAGAAACCTAACCCTACCCTAACCTTAACCCTAACCCTAACCCTAACTCTTACCCTTATCCTAATGCTAACCTTTACCCTTACCATAACCCTAACCCTAAACCTAACCCTAACCGTATCCCCTAACCCTAACCTTAACCCTAACACTTACCCTTACCATAACCCTAACCCTAACCATAATGCTAACCCTAACCCTAACCCTAACCTTTACCTAAATGTAACCCTAACACTAATCGTTACCCTAACCCTAACCATAAACTTAACCCTAACCCTAACCGTAACCCTTAATCTTAACCTAACCCTAACCTTAACCCTAACCTAACCCTTACACTTACCCTAACCCTAACCCTAAACCTAACCCTATCCCTAACCCTAACCCTTACCCTAACCCTAACCCTACTCCTAACCTTAACCCTTACCCTTACCCTAACCCTAACTCTAACCCTAACCCTAAACCTAACCCCAACCTTAAACCTAACCCTTACCCTTATGCAAACACTAACCCTAAGCCTAACCCTAAACTTAACCCTAACCCTATATCCAACCGTTACCCTTACCCTAACCATAACCCTAAACCTAACCCTAACCCTTACCCTTACCCTAAACCTAACCCCAATCTTAACACTAACCCTAACCCTAAACCTAAACTTAACCCTAACCCTTATCATTTCCGTAATCCTAAAACTAACCCTAAAGCTAAACCTAACCCTAACCCTAAACCTAAACCTTACCCTTGCCCTAACCCTAACACTAAACCTAACCTAACGCTTACCCTTACACTAACCCTAACCCTAACCCTAACACTAACCTTATCCCTAACCCTTACCCTAACCCTACCCCTAACCCTAACCCTTACCCTAACCCTAACCATAACCCTAACCTAACCCTTACCCTTACCCTAACAGTAACCCCAACCTTAACCCTAACCCTAACCCTAACCCTAACCCTTAACCTTACCCTAACCGTATCCCTAAACTTAACCCTAACCCTAACCCTATCCCCAATGCGAAACCTTACCCTTACCATAACCCTAACGCTAAACCTAAACCTAACCGTAACACCTAAACCTAAACCTAACCCTAACCCTTACCCTTACCCTAACCCTAACTCTAACCTTATTGCTAACCCTAATCCTAACCCTAACCCTTACCCTAACCCTAACCCTAACCCAAATCCTTACACTAACCCTAACCCTAACCCTAAACCTAACCCTAACCCTTACCATTTCCCTAACCCTAACCCTAACTCTAACCCTAACCCTTACCCTTAACCTAACCCTAACCCTAAACCTAAGCTTAACCATAACCCTAAACTTAACCATAACTTTAACCCTAACCCTAACCCTAACCCTACCCTTACCCTATCCCTAACCCTAATCCTTACCCTAACCCTAACCCTAACACTAACCCTAACCATAACCATAACCCTAACCCTAACCCTTACTGTTACTCTTACCCTAACCCTAACCCTACCCTTACCCTAACCCTAACTCTAACCCTAACCGTTACCCTTAACCTAACCCTAACCCTAACCCTAAACGTAAACCTAACCCTAACCCTTACCATTACTCTTACCCTAACCCTAACCCTAAACTTAACCCGAACCCTAAACCTAACCCTAACCGTAACCCTTACCCCAACCCTAATCCTCACCGTAACCCTTATCCTAACCCTAACCCTAAACCCTAACCTAACCCTAACACTAACACTAACCACTAACCATAACCCTTACCTTAACCCTAACCCTAAACCTAACCCTAACCCCTAACCCTAAAACTAACCCTATCCCTAACCCTAACCCTAACCCTAAACCTAACCCTTACCCTTATCCTAAGCAAAACCCTAACCCTAACACTTACAGTTACCCTAACCCATACCCTAACCCTAACCCTAACCCTTACCCTAAACTTAACCTAACCCTAACCCTAACCCTTACCCTTACCCTAACCCTAACCCTAACACTAACCCTTACCCTTACCCTAACCCTAACCCTAACCCTGACACTAACACTTACCCTAAACCTAACCCTAACCCTAACCTCAACCTTAACCGTAGCCATAACCCTTACACTTAACCTAACCCTAACACTAACCCTAACCCTTACCCTAACCCTAAACCTAATCCTAACCCGAAACCTAACCCTACCCTAACCTTAACCCTAACCCTAACCCTAACTCTTACCCTTATCCTAACGCTAACCTTTACCCTTACCATAAACCTAACCCTAAACCTAACCCTAACCGTATCCCCTAACCCTAACCTTAACCCTAACACTTACCCTTACCATAACCCTAACCCTAACCATAATGCTAACCCTAACCCTAACCCTAACCTTTACCTAAATGTAACCCTAACACTAATCGTTACCCTAACCCTAACCATAAACTTAACCCTAACCCTAACCGTAACCCTAACCCTACCCTTACCCTAACCCTAACCGTAAACCTAAACCTTACCCTAACCATAACCCTAACCATAACCCTTACGCTTTCCCTAACCCTAACCCTAACTCTAAACCTAACCTTAACCCCAACCCTAAACCTAAACCTAACCCTAACCCTAACCCTTAACCTAACCCTATGCCTAACCCTATTCCTAACACTAACACCTAACCCTAATCCTAACCTAACCCTAACCCTAACCCCTAACCCTAACCCTTACCCTTATCATAACCCTAACCCTAACCCTAAAACTTACCCTAACCCATACCCTAAACCTAACCCTAACCCTAACACTTACCCTAACCCTAACCTAACCATAACCCCAACCCTTACCCTTACCCTAACCCTAACTCTAACCCTAAACCTAACCCTAAACCTAACCCTAACCCTAACCCTAACACATACCCTAACACATACCCTTACCCTAACCCTAACCCTAACCCTAACAGTAACCCTAAACCTAACCCAAAACCTAACCCTAACCCTAACCCTAACCCTTACCCTAACCTTAACCTTAACCCCAACACTAAAACTAACCCTCACCCTAACCCTAACACTTAACCTTACCCTAAACCTAACCTTAACCCTAACCTTAACTCTAACCCTTATCCTAACCCTAACCCTAATCCTAACCATAACCCTTACCCTTACCTAACCCTAACCCTAACCTTAACCCTAACCCTTACAATTACCCTAACCCTAACCCTAACCCTAACCCTAACACTAACCCTAAAAATTACCTTTAGACTAACCGTAAACCTAACCATACACCTTACCCTAAGCTTAACACTAACCCTAACCCTAACCCTAACACATACCTTAACCCTAACCCTAACCCTATCCCTAACCCTTACGCTAACCCCAACCATAACCCTAACGCTAACCCTTATTCTAACCCTAACTCTTAAGCTAACCCTAACCCTTAACTTAACCCTAACACTAACTCTAACCCCTAACCCTAAACCTTACCCTAAACCTAACCATAACCCTAACCCTAACCCATAACCCTAACCCTAACCCCTAACCCTAAACCTAACCCTAACCCTTACCCTTATCCTAACACTAACCCTAACCCTAACACTTTTCCTTACTCTAACACGTACCCTAACCCTAAACCTAACCCTAACCCTACCCCTAACTCTTACCCTTACTCTAACCCTAAACCGAACCCTAACCCTAACCCTAACCCAAACCCTTACCCTTACCCTAACCCGAACCCTAACCCTTACCCTTAACCTAACCCTAACCCTAACCCTTACCATTACTGTACCCTAACTTTAACCCTTACCTAACCCTAACCCTTACCCTAACCCTAACCCTAACCCTAACTCTTACCCTTACTCTAACCCTAAACCTAACCCTAACCTTAACCCTAACCCAAACCCTTACCCTTACCCTAACCCTAACCCTAAACCTAATCCTAACACTTACCCTTACCCTAACCCTAACCCTAACCCTTACCCTTACCGTACCCTAACTTTAACCCTTACCTAACCCTAAGCCTAACCCTAACACTAACCCTAACCCTATCCCTAACCCTTACCTAATCCTAACCCTAACCCTAACGCTAACCCTTATCCTAAACCCAACCATAACCCTAACCCTAACACTAACTCTAACCCTTACTCTTAACCTAACCCTAACCTTAACCCTAACCTAACCCTTACACTTACCCTAACCCTAACCCTAAACCTAACCCTAACCCTAACCCTAACCCTTACCCTAACCCTAACCCTACTCCTAACCTTAACCCTTACCCTTAGGCTAACCCTAACTCTAACCCTAACCCTAAACCTAACCCTAACCTTAACCCTAACCCTTACCCTTATGCAAACACTAACCCTAAGCCTAACCCTAAACTTAACCCTAACCCTATATCCAACCCTTACCCTTACCCTAACCATAACCCTAAACCTAACCCTAACCCTTACCCTTACCCTAAACCTAACCCCAATCTTAACACTAACCCTAACCCTAAACCTAAACTTAACCCTAACCCGTATCCTTTCCGTAATCCTAAAACTAACCCTAAAGCTAAACCTAACCCTAACCCTAAACCTAACCCTTACCCTTGCCCTAACCCTAACACTAAACCTAACCTAACGCTTACCCTTACACTAACCCTAACCCTAACCCTAACACTAAACTTAACCCTAACCCTTACCCTAACCCTACCCCTAACCCTAACCCTTACCCTAACCCTAACCATAACCCTAACCTAACCCTTACCCTTACCCTAACAGTAACCCCAACCTTAACCCTAACCCTAACCCTAACCCTAACCCTTAACCTTACCCTAACCATATCCCTAAACTTAACCCTAACCCTAACCCTATCCCCAACGCGAAACCTTACCCTTACCATAACCCTAACGCTAAACCTAACCCTAACCGTAACACCTAACCCTAAACCTAACCCTAACCCTTACCCTTACCCTAACCCTAACCCTAACCTTATTGCTAACCCTAATCCTAACCCTAACCCTTACCCTAACCCTAACCCTAACCCAAATCCTTACACTAACCCTAACCCTGACCCTAAACCTATCCCTAACCCTTACCATTTCCCTAACCCTAACCCTAACTCTAACCCTAACCCTTACCCTTAACCTAACCCTAACCCTAAACCTAAGCTTAACCATAACCCTAAACTTAACCATAACTTTAACCCTAACCCTAACCCTAACCCTACCCTTACCCTAACCCTAACCCTAATCCTTACCCTAACCCTAACCCTAACACTAACCCTAACCGTAACCCTAACCTAACCCTTACCCTTACTCTTACCCTAACCCTAGCCCTACCCTTACCCTCACCCTAACTCTAACCCTAACCGTTACCCTTAAACTAACCCTAACCCTAACCCTAAACGTAAACCTAACCCTAACCCTTACCCTTACTCTTACCCTAACCCTAACCCTAAACTTAACCCGAACCCTAAACCTAACCCTAACCGTAACACTTACCCAACCCTAATCCTCACCCTAACCCTTATCCTAACCCTAACCCTAACCCCTAACCTAACCCTAACACTAACACTAACCACTAACCATAACCCTTACCTTAACCCTAACCCTAAACCTAACCCTAACCCCTAACCCTAAAACTAACCCTATCCCTAACCCTAAGACTAACCCTAAACCTAACCCTTACCCTTATCCTAAGCAAAACCCTAACCCTAACACTTACAGTTACCCTAACACGTACCCTAACCCTAACCCTAACCCTTACCCTAAACTTAACCTAACCCTAACTCTAAACCTTACCCTTACCCTAAGCCTAACCCTAACACTAACCCTTACCCTTACCCTAACCCTAACCCTAACCCTAACCCTTACCCTAACCCTGACACTAACACTTACCCCAAACCTAACCCTAACCCTAACCTCAACCTTAACCGTAACCATAACCCTTACACTTAACCTAACCCTAACACTAACCCTAACCCTTACCCTAACCCTAAACCTAATCCTAACCCGAAACCTAACCCTACCCTAACCTTAACCCTAACCCTAACCCTAACTCTTACCCTTATCCTAACCCTAACTCTTACCATTATCCTAACCCTAACCCTAACTTAACGCCAACCCTAAACCTAACCGAAACATAACTCCTAACCTTTACCCTAACCCTAACACTAACCCTAACCCTATCCCTAACCTTTACCCTTACACTTACCCTAACCCTAACCCTAATTGTAACCCTAAACCTAACCGCAACCCTTACCCTAACCGTAACCCTAACCCTTACCCTAACCCTAACTTCAACCTTAACCCTAACCCTAACCCTAACCCAACCCTTACCCTTACCCTAAACCTAACCCTAACCCTAACCCTAACCCTTACCTTTACCCTAACCCTAACCCTAAACATAACCTTAACCTTAACCCTAACCCTAACATTTACCCTTACCCTAACTCTAAACCTAAACCTAACCCTAAACCTAACCCTAACACTTAACCCTAAACCTAACCCTAAACCTTACCCTTAACCTAACCCTAACCCTAACCCTAACACTTACCCTTAACCTAACTTTAATCCTAACCCTAACCCTTACACTAACCCTAAACCTAACCCTAACCCTTACCCTAACCCTAACCCTAACCCTTACCCTAACCCTAACCCTAATCCTAACACTTACCCTAAACCTACCACTAACCCCTAACGCTAACCCTTACCCTACCCCTAACCCTAACCCTAACCCTAACCCTAACATTTACCCTTACCCTAACTCTAAACCTAAACCTAACCCTAAACCTAACCCTAACACTTAACCCTAAACCTAACCCTAAACCTTACCCTTAACCTAACCCTAACCCTAACCCTAACACTTACCCTTAACCTAACTTTAATCCTAACCCTAACCCTTACCCTAACCCTAAACCTAACCCTAACCCTTACCCTAACCCTAACCCTAACCCTAACCCTAACCCTTACCCTAACCCTAACCCTAATGCTAACACTTACCCTAAACCTACCACTAACCCCTAACGCTAACCCTTACCCTACCCCTAACCCTAACCCTAACCCTAACCCTAACCCTTACCCTTAACGTAACCCTAACCCTAACTCTAACCCTAACCCTCACCCTTACCGTAACTCTTACCCTAACTCAAACCCTAACCCCAAACCTTACCCTTACCCTAAACGTAACCCTAACCCTAAACCTAACCCTTACACTTACCCTAACCCTAACCCTAAACCTAACCCTAACCCTAACCCTTACCCAAACTCTAACCCTAATCCTAACCCTAACCATTACCCTTACCCTAAGCCTAACTCTAAACCTAAACCTAACCCTAACCCTAACCTTAACCCTAACCCTTAACCTTACCGTAACCCTAACCATAACCCTAACCCTAAACCTAACCTAAACCTAACACCCTTACTCTAACCCTAAACCGAAACGTAACCATAACTCTTACCCTTACCCTAACCCTAACCCTAAACTTAACCCTAACCCTAACCCTTACCCTTACCCTAACCCTAACCCTAACACTAACCCTTACCCTTACCCTAACCCTAACCCTAACCCTAACCCTTACCCTAACCCTAACACTAACACTTACCCTAAATCTAACACTAACCCTAACCTCATCCTTAACCGTAACCATAACCCTTACACTTACCCTAACCCTAACCTAACCGTAACCATAACCCTTACACTTAACCTAACCCTAACACTAACCCTAACCCTTACCCTAACCCTAAACCTAATCCTAACCCGAAACCTAACCCTACCCTAACCTTAACCCTAACCCTAACCCTAACTCTTACCCTTATCCTAACCCTAACTCTTACCATTATCCTAACCCTAACCCTAACTTAACGCCAACCCTAAACCTAACCGAAACATAACTCCTAACCTTTACCCTAACCCTAACACTAACCCTAACCCTATCCCTAACCTTTACCCTTACACTTACCCTAACCCTAACCCTAATTGTAACCCTAAACCTAACCGCAACCCTTACCCTAACCGTAACCCTAACCCTTACCCTAACCCTAACTTCAACCTTAACCCTAACCCTAACCCTAACCCAACCCTTACCCTTACCCTAAACCTAACCCTAACCCTAACCCTAACCCTTACCTTTACCCTAACCCTAACCCTAAACATAACCTTAACCTTAACCCTAACCCTAACATTTACCCTTACCCTAACTCTAAACCTAAACCTAACCCTAAACCTAACCCTAACACTTAACCCTAAACCTAACCCTAAACCTTACCCTTAACCTAACCCTAACCCTAACCCTAACACTTACCCTTAACCTAACTTTAATCCTAACCCTAACCCTTACCCTAACCCTAAACCTAACCCTAACCCTTACCCTAACCCTAACCCTAACCCTTACCCTAACCCTAACCCTAATCCTAACACTTACCCTAAACCTACCACTAACCCCTAACGCTAACCCTTACCCTACCCCTAACCCTAACCCTAACCCTAACCCTAACATTTACCCTTACCCTAACTCTAAACCTAAACCTAACCCTAAACCTAACCCTAACACTTAACCCTAAACCTAACCCTAAACCTTACCCTTAACCTAACCCTAACCCTAACCCTAACACTTACCCTTAACCTAACTTTAATCCTAACCCTAACCCTTACCCTAACCCTAAACCTAACCCTAACCCTTACCCTAACCCTAACCCTAACCCTAACCCTAACCCTTACCCTAACCCTAACCCTAATGCTAACACTTACCCTAAACCTACCACTAACCCCTAACGCTAACCCTTACCCTACCCCTAACCCTAACCCTAACCCTAACCCTAACCCTTACCCTTAACGTAACCCTAACCCTAACTCTAACCCTAACCCTCACCCTTACCGTAACTCTTACCCTAACTCAAACCCTAACCCCAAACCTTACCCTTACCCTAAACGTAACCCTAACCCTAAACCTAACCCTTACACTTACCCTAACCCTAACCCTAAACCTAACCCTAACCCTAACCCTTACCCAAACTCTAACCCTAATCCTAACCCTAACCATTACCCTTACCCTAAGCCTAACTCTAAACCTAAACCTAACCCTAACCCTAAACTTAACCCTAACCCTTAACCTTACCGTAACCCTAACCATAACCCTAACCCTAAACCTAACCTAAACCTAACACCCTTACTCTAACCCTAAACCGAAACGTAACCATAACTCTTACCCTTACCCTAACCCTAACCCTAAACTTAACCCTAACCCTAACCCTTACCCTTACCCTAACCCTAACCCTAACACTAACCCTTACCCTTACCCTAACCCTAACCCTAACCCTAACCCTTACCCTAACCCTAACACTAACACTTACCCTAAATCTAACACTAACCCTAACCTCATCCTTAACCGTAACCATAACCCTTACACTTACCCTAACCCTAACCCTAACCCTAAGCCTAAACCTAACCCTAACCCCTAACCATAACCCTTACCCTAACCCTAACCCTAACCCTAAACTAACCCTTACCCCTACCCTAACACTAACCGTAACCTTAACCTAAACCTAACCCAAACCCAAACCCTAACCCTTACCCTAACCCTAACTCTATACCTAACCCTAAACCTAACCCTATCCCTAACCTGAAACCTTACCCTTACCATAACCCTAACCCTAAACCTAACCCTAACCGTATCCCCTAGCCCTAACCTTAACCCTAACACTTACCCTTACCATAACCCTAACCCTATCCGTAATGCTAACCCTAACCCTAACTCTAACCTTTACCTAAATGTAACCCTAACACTAATCGTTACCCTAACCCTAACCATAAACTTAACCCTAACCCTAACTGTAACCCTAACCCTAACCTTACCCTAACCCTAACCGTAACCCTAAACCTTACCCTAACCATAACCCTAACCATAACCCTTACGCTTTCCCTAACCCTAATCCTAACTCTAAACCTAAGCTTAATCCCAACCCTAAACCTAAACCTAACCCTAACCCTAACCCTTAACCTAACCCTATGCCTAACCCTAATCCTAACACTAACACCTAACCCTAATCCTAACCTAAACCTAACCCTAACCCTAACCCCTAACCCTAACCCTAACCCTTACCCTTATCCTAACCCTAACCCTAACCCTAACACTTACCCTTACCCTAACCCATACCCTAACCCTAACCCTAACCGTAACACTTACCCTAACCCTAACCTAACCATAACCCCAACCCTTACCCTTACCCTAACCCTAACTCTAACCCTAAACCTAACCCTAACCCTAACCCTAACCCTAAACCTAACCCTAAACCTAACACATACCCTAACACATACCCTTACCCTTACCCTAACCCTAACCCTAACAGTAACCCTAAACCTAACCCAAAACCTAACCCTAACCCTAACCCTTACCCTAACCTTAACCTTAACCCCAACACTAAAACTAACCCTCACCCTAACCCTAACCCTTAATCTTACCCTAAACCTAACCCTAACACTAACCTTAACCCTAACCCTTACCCTAACCCTAACCCTAATCGTAACCATAACCCTTACCCTTACCCTAACCCTAACCCTAACCTTAACCCTAACCCTTACAATTACCCTAACCCTAACCCTAACACTAACACTAACCCTAATCCTAACCCTAAAAATTACCTTTAGACTAACCGTAAACCTAACCATAAACCTTACCCTAAGCTTAACACTAACCCTAACCCTAACCCTAACACATACCTTAACCCTAACCCTAACCCTAATCCTAACCATAAACTTAACCCTAACCCTAACCCTAACCCTAACCCTAACCCTAAACCTAACCCTAACCCTTAACCTAACCCTAATCCTTACCCTAACCTAACCCTTATCCTTTCCCTAACCCTAACTCAAACTTTAACCCTAACCCTAACCCTAACCCTAACCCCTACCCTTACCCTTATCGTAACCCTAAACCTAACTGTAACCCTAACCCTATCACTTACCCTTACCCTACCCCTAACCCTAAACTTAACATTAACCGTAACCCCTAACCCGAATCCTAACCCTTAACTTTACCCTAACCCTAACCCTAACCCTAACCCTAATCCTTACCATTACCCTAACCGTAACCCTAACCCTAACCTTAACCCCAACACTAAACCTAACCCTAACCCTAACCCTTACCCTAAAACTAACCCTAAATCTAACAGTAACACTTACCTTTACTCTAACCCTAACCCTAACCCTTACCCTAACAATTGCCCTTATCCTAACCATAACCCTATCCCTAACACTTACCCTTACCCTTATCCTAACCGTAACGCTAACCCTAACCCTTACCCTAACCGTAACCCTAACCCTTACCCTAACCCTAACCCTAAACCTAATCCTTACCATTACCCTAAACCTAACCCTAACACTAACCTTAACCACAACCCTAAACCTAACCCTAACCTAATCCTTACCCTTACTCTAATGCTAACCCTAAACATAACCCTAACACTAACCCTAACCCTAACCCCTATGCCTAAACCTAACTCTTACCCTTACCCTAAACCTAACCCTAAACCTAACCCTAACCCTTACTCTTATCCTAACCCTAAACCTAACCCTAACACTTACCCTTACCCTAACCACTACCCTAAACGTAACGATAACCCTAACCCTAACCCTTACCCTAAACCTATCCTTAACCCTAACCCTAACCCTAACCCTTACCCTAAACCTAACCCTAACCCTAACCCTAACTCTTACCATTACCGTAACCCTAACCCTAATCCTAACCCTAACCCTAAAGCTAAACTTAACCCTAACCCAACTCTTACCCTTACCGTAAACCTAACCCTAACCCTAACCCTTACCCTTACCCTTACCCTAACCCTAACCCTAACCCTAACCCTTACCCTTACCCTAACCCTAACCCTAAACTTAACCCTAACCCTAACCCTAACCCTAATCTAACCCTAACCCTAACCCTTACCCTTACCCTTACCCTAAACCTAACCCTAACCCTAACCTTAACCCTTACCCTTACCATAACCCTAACCCTAACCTTAACCCTAACCCTAACACTAACACTAACACTAATATAATCCTAACACTAACCCTTACCCTTACCCTCACCCTAACAGTAACCCTAAACATTACCCTAACCCTAACCCTTACCCTAAACCTAACCCTAACCCCTAACCTTTACCCTAACCCTGACCCTAAACCTAACCCTTACCGTTCCCCTAACCCTAACCCCAACCCTAACCTTAACCTTACCCTAACCCTAACCCTAACCCTTACCCTAACCATAACCATAACCCTAACCCTAACTCTAACCCTAACCTTAATCCTAACCCTAACCCTAACCCTTACCCTTACCCTTACCCTAACCCTAAACCTAACCCTACCCCTAACCCTATCCCTTACCCTTCCGTAACCCTAACCCTAAACCTAACCCTAACAGTAACCCCTAAATCTAATACTTACCCTAACCCTAACCCTAACCTTTACCCTTACCCTAACCCTAACCCTAACCTTACCCCTAAACCTAACCCTAACCCTAACCCTAACCCTTACCCTAACCCTATCCCTAAACCTAACCCTAACCCTAATCCTAACCCTTACCCTTACCCTAACCCTAACCCTAAACTTAACCCTAACCCTAACCCTAATCTCACCCTAACCCTAACCCTTACCCTATCCTTACCCTGACCCTAACCCTAACCCTAACCTTAACCCTTACCCTTACCCTAACCCTAACCCCAAACCTAAGTGTAACCCTTACCCTTACCATAACCCTAACCCTAAACTTAACCCTAACCCTAACCCTAATCTAACCCTAACGCTAACCCTTACCCTTACCCTAACCCTAACAGTAACCCTAAACATTACCCTAACCCTAACCCTTACCCTAAACCTAACCCTAACCCCATAACCTTTACCCTAACCCTAACCCTAAACCTAACCCTTACCATTACCTAACCCTAACCCCAACCCTAACCTTAACCTTACCATAACCCTAACCCTAACCCTTACCCTAACCCTAACCCTAACCCTAACCCTAACCTTAATCCTAACCGTAACCCTAACCCTAACCCTTACCCTTACCCTTACCCTAACCCTAAACCTAACCTTACCCCTAACCCTATCCCTAACCCTATCCCTTACCCTTCCGTAACCCTAACCCTAAACCTAACCCTAACAGTAACCCCTAAATCTAATACTAACCCTTACCCTTACCCTAACCCTAACCCTAACCTTAACCACAACCCTAAACCTAACCCTAACCCTGACCCTTACCCTAACCCTAACCCTAACACTAACACTAACACTTACCCTTACTCTAACTCTAACCCTAATCCTAACCCTTACCCTAACACTTACCCTAACCCAAACCCTAACCCTAACACTTACCCTTACCCTTACCCTTATCCTAACCCTTACCCTAACCCTAACCCTAACATTAACGCTTACCCTTACTCTAACCTAACCCTAACCCTAACTTAACCCAAACCCTAACCCCTAACCCTAAGCCTAACCCTTACCATTAACCTAACCGTAACCCTAAACCCTAACACTTACCCTTACCCTAACCCCAACCCTAACCCTAAACCTAACCCTTACCCTAACCCTAACCCTAACCCTAACCCTAAACCTAACACTTACCCTAACGCTAACCCTAACCCTTACCCTTACCCTAACCCTAAACCTAACCTTAACCCCAACCCTAAACTTAACCCTAACCCTAACCAATTCACTAACACTGACCCTAACCCTAACCCTAACCCTAACACTTAACCTTACCATAACCCTAATCCTAAACCTAACCACTAACCCTAAACTTTAACAAACCATAACTCTAACTCTAACCCTTACCCTTACCCTAACCCTAAACCTAACCCTAACCATAACCCTAACCCTAACCCTTACCCTAACTCTAACCCTAAACGTTATCCTAACCCAAACCCTAACCCTAACCCTAACCTTAACCCTAACCCTAAACCTAACCCTAACCCTTACCCTTACACTGACCCTAACCCTAAACCTAACCCTAACCCTAACCCTAACCCTAAAGTTAACCCTAACCATAACCCTAACCCTTACCCATACCCTAACACTAACCCTAAACCTAACACTAACCCTAACCCTAACAATAACCATACCCTTACCCTAACCCTAATCCTTACCCTAACCCTAACCCTAACCCTTATCCTAAACCTAACCCTAACCCTAACCCTAACTCTTACCCTTACCGTAAACCTAACCTTAACCCTAATCCTTACCCTAACCCTAACCCTAACCCTTACCCTAAACCAAACCCTTACCCTTACCCTAACCCTAACCCTAACCCTAACCTTAACCCTAACCCTTACCCTTACCCTAACTTTAACCCTAATCCTAAACCTAACCCTAACCCTAACCTAACCCTTACCCTTACCCTAACACTAATCCTAACCTTAACCCTAACCTAACCCTAACCCTAACCCTTACCCTTACCCTAAACCTAACCCTAACTCTAAACCTAACCCTTACCCTTACCCTAAACCTAACCCTAAACCTAACCCTAACCCTTACCCTTACCCTAACCCTAACCCTCACCTTAACCCTAACCCTAACCCTAACCCTAAACCAAACCCTAACCCTTACCCTTACCCTAACCCTAACTCTTAGTTTAACCCTAACCCTAAACCTAAACTTAACCCTAACCCTTATCCTTTCCCTAACCCTAACCCTAACCATAACCTAACGCTTACCCTTACCCTTACCCTAACCGTAACCCTTACCCTAACCCTAACCTTAACCTTAACCCTTACCATTACTCTAACCCGAAACCTAACCCTAACCCTAAACCTAACCCTAACCCTAACCCTTACCCTAAACCTAACCCTAACCCTAACCTAACCCTTACCCTTACCCTAACCCTAACCCTAACCTTAACCTTAACCCTGACCCTAACCCTCATCCTTACCCTAACCATAACCGTAAACTTACCCCGAAACCTAACCCTCACCCTATACCTTACCCTAACCCTAACCCTAAACCTAACCCTAACTCTTACCCTTACCTTAACACTAACCCTCACCTTAACCTTAACCCTAAACCTAAACCTAAACTTAACCCTAACCCTTATCCTTTCCCTAACCCTAACCCTAACCCAAAACCTAACCCTAACACTAAACCTAACCCTTACCCTTACCCTAACAATAACCCTAATCCTAACCCTAAACCTTACCCTTACCCTAACCCTAACCCTAAACTTAAACCTAACCCTAACCCTAACACTAACCCTATACCTTACCCTTAACCTAAACCTAACCCCTACCTAACTCTAACCCAAACCTTACCGTAACCCTAACCCTCACCTTAACCCTAACCCTAACCCTAACCCTAACCCTTACCCTTACCCTTACCCTAACCCTAACCCTAACCCTAACCCTAAACCTTACACTTAACCTATCCCTAAACCTTACCCTAACTCTAACCCTAACCCTAACCCTAACACCTAAACCTAACCCTAACCCTTACCCTAACCCTAACCCTTACCCTTACCCTAACCCTAACCCTCACCTTAAACCTAACCCCAACCCTATCCCTAACCCTTATCCTAACCCTAACCCTAACACTAACCTAACCCTTACCCTTAACCTAACCCTAACCCTAACCTTAACCCTAACCCTAACCCTTACCCTAACCCTAACCGTAACCCTTACCCTTACCCTAACCCTAAACCTAACCCTAACCCTAACCCTAACCCTTACCCTTACCCTAACCATAACCATAACCATAACCCTAAAACTTAACTTTACCCTAAACCTAATCCTAACCCTTACCCTAAACCTAACCCTAACCCTTACCCTAATCCTTAGGCTTGCCTTAACCCTAACTCTAACCCAAACCTTACCCTTACCCTAACGCTAACCCTAAACCGAAACCTAACCCTAACACATACCGTTACCCTAACTCTAACCCTACCCCTAACCGTAACCCTAAATCTAACCCTAAACCTAACCCTAACTCTAAACCAAACCTTTACCCTAAACCTCACCTTAACCTAAACACTAAACCTAACCCTAACCCTAACCCTAACCCAACCCTTAACCTAACCCTAACCCTAGTCCTAACCCTAACCGTTACCCTTACCCTAACCCTCACCCTAACCTTAAAACTAACCCTAACCCTAACCCTAACCCTAACCCTTACCATAAACCTGACCCTAGCCCTCACCCTTATCCTAACCCTAACCTTAAACCTAACCCTAATCCTAACCCTTAACCTAACCCTAACACTAACTCTAACACCTAACCCTAACCCTTACCCTAACTCTAACCCTAACCCTTACCCTAACCCTAACATTTACCCCAACACTAAACCTTAACCCTAACCCTTATCCTTTCCCTAACCCTAACACTAACCCTAATCCTAAACTTAATCCTAACCCTAACCCTAACCCTAACCCTTATCCTTTCTCTAACCCTAACCCTAACCTTAACCCTAAACCTAACCCTAACCCTAACCCTAACCCTTACCCTTACCCTAACCATAACCCTAACCTTAACCCTAACCCTAACGCTAACTTTAACCCTAACCCCAACCCTAAACCTAACCCTCACGGTAACCCTAACCCTTACCCTTACCCTAACCCTAACCCTTACCCTAACCCTAACCCCTAACCCTAACCCTTAACCTAACCTTAACCCTAACCCTAACCCTTACCCTTAACCTATCCCTAACCGTAACTCTATCCCTAACCCTAACCCTAACCCTTACTCTAACCCTAAACCTAACCCTTAACCTTACCCTAACCCTAACCCCAACTCTAAACCTAACCCTTACCCTTACCCTAACCCTAACCCTAAACGTAACCCTGAGCCTAACCCTAACCCTTACCCTAACCCTAACCCTAATCCTAACCATAATCCTTACCCTTACACTAACCCAAACCCTAAACCTAATCCTAACCAAAACCCTAACCTTAACCCTAATCTTTACACTTACCCTAACCCTAACCCTAACGGTAACCATAAACCTACCCCTAACACTAACCCTAACCCTTACCCTTACCCTAACCCTAACCCTAAACCTAAACTTAAATCTAACCCTTATCCTTTACCTAACCCTAACCCTAACCCTAAACCTAAAACTTACCCTTACCCTAACCCTAACCCTAACCCTAACCCTAATCCTTACACTTACCCTAACCCTAACCCTAACCGTAACTCTATCCCTAACCCAAACCCTAACCCTTACCCTTACCCTAAGCCTAACCGTAATACTAACACTAATACTTACCCTTACCCTAAACCTAACCCTAAACCTAACCCTTATCCTAAGGCTAACCCTAACCCTAACCCCAACCGTTAAACTAAACCTAACACTAACCCTAACCCCTAACACTAACACTTAACCTAATCCTAACCCTAACCCTAACCCTAAACCTAACCTTACCCTTACCCTAATCCTAACCCCAATCCTAACCCTAACCCTAACCCTTACCCTTATCCTAACGCTAAACCTAACCTTAACCTCAACCCTAAACTTAACCCTAACCCTAACCCTTACCCTTTCCCCAACCATAACAGTAACCCTAACACTAACATTTGCCTTACCCTAACGCTAACCCTAACCCTAACCCTAAACCTTATCCTAAACCTAACCCTAACCCTAACCCTAAACCAAACCCTAACTCTAACCCTAACCCTTACCATAACCCTAACCCTAACCCTAACCCTAAACCTTACCCTAAACCTAACTCTAACCCTGTCCCTAACCCTAACACTTACCCTAACCCTAACCCTAACCCTAACTGTAACCCTTACTCTGAACCTAACCCTAACGCTAACCCTTATCCTAACACTAACCCTAAGCGTAACCCTAACCCTTAACCTAACCCTAACACTAACTCTATCCCCTAACACTAACACTTACCCTAACCCTAATCCTAACCCCTAAACCTAACCCTAACCCCAACCCTAACCCCTAACCCTAACCCTAACTCTAACTCTTAACCTTGTCCTACACCTAAACCTAACCATAAGCCTTACCCATACCCTAACGCCTACCCTACCCAAATCCTAACTCTAATCCTTACCCTAACCCTAACCCTAACCCTAACCTAACCCTTACCCTTACCCTAACCGTAACTCTATCCCTAACCCTAACCCTAACCCTTACCCTAACCCTAAACCTAACCTTTAACCTTACCCTAACCCTAACTCCAACCCTAAACCTCACCCTTACCCTTACCCTAACCCTAACCCTAAACGTAACCCTGACCCTAATCCTAACCCTTAACCTAACCCTAACCCTAATCCTAACCCTAATCCTTACCCTTACCCTAACCCAAACCCTAAACCTAAACCTAACCCTAACCCTAACCTTAACCCTAACCCTTACACTTACCCTAATCCTAACCCTAACGGTAACCCTAAACCTAACCCTACCACTAACCCTAACCCTTACCCTTACCCTTACCCTAACCCTAACCCTAAACTTAAACCTAACCGTAAACCTATCCCTAAACCTATACCTTACACTTACCCTAACCCTAACACTAAACCTAACCCTAACCCTTACCCTTACCCTAACCCTAACCCTCACCTTAACACTAACCCTAACCCTAAACCTAAACTTAACCCTAACCCTTATCCTTTCCCTAACCCTAATCCTAACCCTAAACCTAACCCTTAGCCTTACCCTAACCCTAACCCTAAACCTAACCCTCACTCCTACCCTTACCGTAACCCTAACCCTAACCCTAAACTTAACCCTAACACTGACCCTTACTCTAACCCTAACCCTAACCCTAAACCTAACCCTAACCCATACCCTTACCCTAACCCTAACAATAACCCTAAGCTAACCCTTACCCTTACCCTAACCCAAACCCTAACCTTAACCTTAACCCTAACCCTAACCCTAACCCTAACCCTTACGCTCACCCTAACCCTAACCCCAATCCTAACCCTGTCCCTAACCCTTACCCTTACCCTAACGCTAACCCTAAACTTAACCGCAACCCTAAACTTTACCCTAACCCTTTCCCTAACCGTAACACTAACCCTAACACTAACACTTAACTTACCCTAACCCCAACCCTAACCCTAAGCCTAAACCTAACCCTAACCCTAACCATAACCCTTAACCTAACCCTAACAATAACCCTAACCGAACCTTTACCCTTACCCTAACCTTAACCTTAACCCTAACCATAACCCTAACACTAACCCTTATCCTAAACCTAAACAAACCCTAACCCTAACCCTTACCCTAACCCTAACGTTTTCCCTAACCGTAAACCTTACCCTAACCTAACCCTAACCCTAACCCTAACCCTAACACTTACCCTAACCCTAACCCTAACCCTAACCCTAACACTAAACCTATTCCTAACCCTAACCCTAACCCTAACGCTAACCCTTATCCTAACCCTAACCCTAACCCTAACCCTAACTCTTACGCTTATTCTAACCCTAATCCTAAACCTAATCCTAAACCTAACCTTAACCTAAACCCCTATCCTTTCCCTAACCCTAAAACTAACCCTAACCCTAAACCTAACCATAACCCTAACCCTAGCCCTTACCATAACCCTAACCCTAACCCTAACCCTAAACCTTACCCTAACCCTAAACCTAACCCTGACCCTAACCCTAACACTTACCCTACCCCTAACCCTAACCCTAAACCTCACCCCTAACCCTTACCCTAACCCTAACTCTTACCCTTATCCTAAACCTAACCCTAACCATAAGCCTTACCCTTACCCTAACCCCTACATTAACCCTAACCCTAACCCTAATCTTTACCCTAACCCTAACCCTAATCCTAACCCTAATCCTTACTCTTACCCTAACCCTAAACCTAACCCTAACCCTAACCCTAACCTTAACCCTAACCCTAACCCTAACCCTTCCCTTACCCTAACCCTAACCCTAAACATAAACCTAACCCTAACCCTAACCCTAACCCTATACGTTACCCTTACCTAATCCTAAACCTAAACCTAACTCTAACCCTTACCCTTACCGTAACCCTAACCCTCACCTTAACCCTAACCCTAACCCTAACCCTAACTCTTACCCTTACCCTAACCCTAAGCCTAAACTTAAACCTAACCCTAACCCTAACCCTCACCCTATACCTTACCCTTACCCTAACCCTAACCCTCACCTTAACCCTAACCGTAACCCTAACCCTCACATTAACCCTAACCCTAACACTAACCCTAAACTTTACCCTTACCCTAACCCTAAGCCTAAACTTAAACCTAACCCTAACCCTATACCTTACTCTTACCCTAACCCTAACCCTAATCCTAACCCTAACCCTTACCCTTACCCTAACCCTAACCCTCACCTTAACCCTATCCCTAACCCTAAACCTAACCCTTACCCTAACCCTAACCCTAACCTAACCCTTACCCTAACCCTAAACCTAACCCTAACCTTAACCCTAACCCTTACCCTAACCCTAACCGTAACCCTTACCCTTACCCTAACCCTAACCCTAACCCTAACCCTTACCCTTAACCTTACCCTAAACAAAACCTTAACCCTAAAACTTAACTTTACCCTAAACCTAACCCTAACCCTTACCCTAAACCTAACCCTAACCCTAACCCTAACCATAACATTTACCCTTACCTTTACCCAAATTCTAACCCTAACCTTACCCTTACCCTAACGGTAATCCTAACCCTAACCCTAACCCTAACACATACCCTTACCCTAACTCTAACTCTAACCCTAACGGTAACCCTAAACCTAACCCTAAACCTAACCCTAAACCTCACCCTTACCCTAATTCTCACCTTAACCCAAACACTAACCCTAACCTTAACCCTAACCCTAAACCTAACCCTTAACCTAACCCTAACCCTAGCCATAACCCTAACTCTTACCCTTACCCTAACCCTCACCCTAACCCTAAAACAAACCCTAACCCTAACCCTAACCCTAACCCTAACCATTACCCTTAACCTGACCCTAAACCTAACCCTTATCCTAACCCTAACCTTAAACCTAACCCTAACCCTAACCATTAACCTAACCCTAAAACTAACTCTAACACCTAACCCTAACCTTTAGCCTAACCCTAATCCTAACCCTTACCCTAACCCTAACCTTAACCCCAACACTAAACCTTAACCCTAACCCTTATCCTTTCCCTAACCCTAACCATAACCCTAACCCTAAACTTAATCCTAACCCTAAACCTATCCTTAACCCTAACCCTAACCCTTATCCTTTCCCTAACCCTAACCCTAACCTTAACCCTAACCCTAACCCTAAACCTAACCCTTAGCCTTACCCTTACCCTAACCCTAAACTTAACCCTAACTCTAACCCTAACCTAAACCCTAACCCTAACCCTTACCCTAACCCTAATCCTAACACTAAACCTAACCTAACCCTAACCCTAACCCTTACCTTAACCCTAACCCTAACCTAACACTTACCCTTACCCTAACACTAACCCTAACCTTAACCCTAACCTAACCCTAACCCTAACCCTTACCCTTAACCTAACCCTAAACCTAACTCTAAACCTAACCCTTTCCCTTACCCTTACCCTAACCCTAACCCTGAATCTAACCCTAATCCTTACCCTTACCCTACCCTAGCCCTCACCTTAACCCTAACCCTAACCCTAAACCTAAACCTAACCAGATCTAGCGGGACTGGCCAATTCCTGTCCCCAGCCTGCTATATTTCACCTGTGAAGAAAGTGCGTGGTTTGAGGGTTTTCCTAAGGTTTTGGTGATGAAAACTCGTGCTCTTGAAGTATACATCATTCCCCCAGTTCCATCTTCAGCTGTCATGAGTGGGCGTGCGCCTGGTCCACGTGCTAAACTGGGTCAAGTTGTGCTCCTGGGTCTCCACCAACAGATGGGGAGTCACTGTCGCCATCAGCTGCCACACTTGGGGCGTCCTTTCACAGCAGCAGCCACTTCTTCAGGGAGGTGTTCTGGAGCCCTTCCACCACTTCCAGGGCTGGGCCGGCAGCAGGCGCGGCTGGCTCCAGCGGCCCACCTGGAGCACCCTCTGCACACCCGCCAGCCTGCCCAGCCCGGCTCCTTCTTCTTCCTCCCTGGGGTAGGTACCATCCAAACTGGCAAGTGACTTGGATGTGCTGAGGTCAAAACCACAGGATCGCCAAATGAAAGTTATGGAAGAAGACTGGAAATACTCATGGGCCACTGAAATGCTGTTTTAAGCCTGGAGCTTGTGGCTCCCCACCTGTTCAGGAGGCTGAGATCTGAAGATCGAGGTTCAAAGATCTCCAGGAGACTTTTATCTCTAATCAACCACTCAAAAATCAGAAGTGGTGCTGGGGCTCAAAGTGGCAGAGCACTAGCCTTGAGCAAAAGAGGTCAAATACAGTGCCCAGGACCTGAGTTCAAGCCCCAGAACCAAAAAACAAACAAAAAAACAAACAAATTCTGCATTTTTAGAAAAACCTGTGTTAACAAGTTCCAGAAAAGCAGCAAATTCTAGAAACAGAATTATAATTGTGGGTTCTAATCTCACTTTGCCAAGACTCCGTTTTAAGACCCTGGTTCACAGGGAATCCTTGACGCTTTATTTCCTCAGAGGCAAAACAAGGAAGGTCAAGCTCACCACCTCCTCACAGGGAAGACACTCCCCTCTCTAATCATGATCACAGTGCATTGTCACAAACTCACCGTGGAAAATGATTCGATCTGCATCTCATCCTGTAGCAGCTGAAGGGCATTGTACTTCTACCCTTTAGGTGTACAGTTGATCTAAATCTTCTTACTTCTCTTACATCTCATGAAAGAAATGTTGCATTCGACTTCTACATTAAACACGGTACATTGTTTTTCTACTTACTGCAAGGACTGTTGAAACCAATGAATATTTCTGCATGGACTTAGGTGTTATCAAGTTTTGTGAGAGAATATGCTTTCCAAACTGTTGGCATATTCATCTCCATTCTGTGTTGATAGCCTTCATCTTGGGTCATCCACCAGCCAGTCCGGCCCCAATTCCTCATTCCCACCCAGATTGCATGTACCCCCAGCTCCAACTGCAACAGCAACATGCTGCTGCCTTAATGTGGGTGCTCATTCCCAGTCACACACTATGTCTAATGTCTAGCTGCGAAATATGTATTGTTTCATCTACGTGAAAGATATAGGTTTTTTCCTGGCTACACATCGGCAATAGAATGTCCTGCCCTGGCTGTCTGCTCTCTCCAGTGTCCAGGTGTGACTAAAGATTTCCTGCTCCAGTCCCCTTCTCTTCTTGCCTTCAGTCTCCGTGGTATTATATGACTATCTTCCCTGCCAAGAGCATGTTGTAGTCTCTATCCAAGGAAAGCTAGCCTGTCAGCTGCAGCTGACAGTCTTTTTGTTCTGTGTGTCCCTGTGGTATTCCAAGCTGATACTTACCCTAACTTAGGTCTTAATACTGCCTATTGGTGGCAGTCTTATTTAGACCTAAGCTCTTTCTTTAGCCACTTAAGATAAAATGTTCAAATCATACTGAAAGAACCACCAAAAAAGAATTCAACACTAGACAAACTCCATCTGTGCTGAAAATCCTAAAACAACCTGAACAGCACTTGAGTTAGTTGAGCTTCTGCATTTTATTCGCTCAGTAGAAACATTTTTACTTTTGATCAGTTGTAGGGCTTTACCTCTGGGCCAGGACACTGACCCTGAGCTCTTCAGCTCAAGCCCAGTACTCTACCAATTTGAGCTACAGCAACTCTTCTGGTTTTCTGGTAGTTAACTGGAAATAAGAGTCTCATAGACTTTCCTGCCTGGGCTAACTTTGAACTGAAATCCTCAGATCTCAGCCTCCTGAGTAGGTAGGATTTAAGGTATGAGCCACCGTGGCCCAGATTCAGTGGCAATTTTTCATGAATATGTATTGCACATATGTAAAATGACATCTATCTCTCTCTATATATATATATATGATTATTTATTTTGCCAGTTGTGGGCCTATGTACAGTCCTTGGACAAGTTTTGCTTAAGGGTAGTGCCCTGCCACTTGAGTCACAGTGCTTTTTCTGTGTATGTGGTACTGAGGAATCAAACCCAGAGCCTCATGCATGCTAGGCAAGCACCCTACCACTAGGGTATGCTCCCGGCCAATGTGAAAATATTTATAAATGATTTATTTTTTTATGGATATGTGCCTCTATTAAAACTTGAACTCAGGCCTCGCCAATGTTCTAGAGTTTTTTTTTCCTTTAACCTCAAGCCTATCATTTTACCACTTGAGCTACAGCTCTATTTAATATTTTTTGGTGGGTGGCTAGTTGGAGATATATATCCCAAGGACTTTTCTTGCTTTGAAACCCCATCTTCAGATTCTAGCCTCCTGATTTACTAAGGTTAAAAGTAAAAGACATTTGCTTAAAATGATTTCAAATTGTGAAGTAACCATAGATGGTGTATTATGTATCTTCTCTTTTGCACACAATTTCATCTCTGCCTGGGTGCTGTCCCTGAGCACTTCAGCTCAAGGCTACAGTCCTACCCTTGAACCAAGCCCCACTTCCTTTATTCTACAGGTTAATTGGAGATAAGGGTCTCAGGTCTATTTGTGCCTGGCTTCATCTGCTGCTTCTGACAATATTCAGTTTCCACTGTCAGGAGCCAGAAGCTCATACTTGTAAGTCTGCCTACTCAGCAAGTTGAGACCTGAGGGTGTCAGATCAAAACCAGCCATGGTGAACCAATCCAACAGACACTTGTCTCCAAATAGCTAGCAAAAGGCTGAAAGTGGAGGCAAAAAGGCCCAGGGAGGTCAAGATTCCAGTACCTGCCCAAATAGGACTGAATAGCACCCTTCTAAATTTCTTGTTTCAGTCACATCTCAGGAAAATATAGGAATTCAGCATTTAATTCTTAGGGCTCCACTGAACCAAAAAAGAGGGTGTGGGGTCCATTTGAACTTCAGTAGGCTACTGTGACTGTGTACTTGAGAGCTTGCAAAGAGCTAGAAAAAACAGTCCTGATCAGTTTCATTCTGATGTTAAGTGTAACTTGATTCAAACTCTTGCAGGAGCCTGTTAATTTATATATATATATGTATATATATATATACATATATATATATCCATAATTTCTGGAGTCGGGAGGCAACAGGAAAGAGCAGAATTGCCCAAAAACAGACTCTGTGACAAAAGGGGTTCCAGAAATAACTTTCAATTTTTATGTGCCTTAAATCAGGAAGATGAAAACAGGAGAAACTAGAGTGGATATTTTATTCAAGAAATAATCATTACAGGGCTGGGAGTTTGGCCTAGTGGCAGAGGGCTTGCCTAGCATGAATGAAGGCCCAGGTTCGATTCCTTAGTACTACATACATAGAAAAAAATAGCCAGAAGAGGTGCTGAGGCTCAATGATAAAGCTTCTAGCCTTGAGAAAGTCCAAGGACAGTGCTCAATCTCTGAGCTCAAGCTCAAACCCAGGACTGGCAAAAAAAAAGAGTATCACTACAATATGTTTCACTAAAAAATATTGAGATATGTAATATTTTAAAAATTCATAATTCCATATTCTTTTCATATTACAGTTCTTTTCTCCATTTGATAAGAGTTCATTTTCTTTTTTTTTGCCAGTCCTGGGCTTGAGCTCAAGGACTGAGCACTGTCCTTGGACTTTCTCAAGGCTAGAGTTCTACCACTTGAGCCTCAGCACCACTTCTGGCTTTTTTTTTTCTATGTATGTGGTACCAAGGAATCGAACACGGGTCTTCATGCATGCTAGACAAGCACTTTAACCACTAGGCCAAACTCCTGGCCCAAGAGTTCATTTTCTAATCATAGTATTTATCTTTCACAAATACTCAATGTTAAGAACCTTTCCTTCTTTTCTATAGTTTTTGCTAATTACTCATCTCAAAAAACCCATTGTGGCATTTTAATATTCAAACAAGAAAATACATTGTTGCTGGTATAATGTGTAATTGTAAATGTAGTGAACTCAGAAAATTAAAAACAAAAGCAAGAGAAAATGTTACTTATTCAAGAAATAATATAGAACATATTGCTGTATGGTTTCTAAAAACACTGACATATGAGATATTCTTCTATAGGACTTCTAAAATTCTATATTTTCCATTTAGGATTATAATTCTGTAAACAATTTGGAAAGTGTTTTCAATTACAGCACGTCTATAATTTTTAAACTCATAGTTTGTCAGTTTTCTAAATATGTACCATTAAGAACTTTGTCTCTCTCTTTCTCTTTCTCTCTCTCTCTCGCTCGTACAGTTTTTACTATTTGGTCATCTCAATATCTTCCTCATGGCATTATAATATTCAAACAAGACTATTTCCATTACTCTTATAGCTTAGTACATTATGAAAATGTGCCTAACTATACAGTAAATGTACCAACTTAGTACATTAAATGATTAAAATCATGTATATAATACTGTCATGTATAGGTTTTTTGAAAAATAGATAATATCATGGTATGAAGTCAAGATATTACTACATTATAAACCATTCCAATCATTAATTAATATCAGTGTCATTCAATATTAATATGAAGCAAGGTCATTGCTCCCAGCTTCCTTTGTAAAGGATTCACCTCTTATAATAACCCTGACTAGGGCCCGGTCCCTGGAACCCATAAAGTCTTCAGACCTGCCTTGATATGGACACCTCCCAGCAGCCTCTGCTCTATCTGACCTGCGGTTAACTCCCCTTTCCTGACCAGTCCATTAAATTAAACTCTCATGCCCAATGTTTCTTTGCAGTATCTAGATGGTGATTATGTCAAACACATCCTTTGCTTCAGCCTTGTAGAAGAAAGGGAGGCAGAACTCTTGGCCCAATCCCGCGGGGTCTCCTTGGGCTTGCACAGCAGGCAGCAGCTGCACAGAAGGCTCTGCAGTGGGGTTCTCCAGGGGCCCAGGGGCCCCAGCCTCTCCAGGGACAGGTGCCAAGTTTTCTTCAAGACACACGACTTCCAACTCTTGCTGGACCTTCCTGACTTCCATCTTCAGGGGCCCCGAGAGGTGTGAGGGGGCCTGGGCAGCAGGAGCCGGGGAGGCTGCCAGCATCTTGTCCTGGCACTCTGTGCCCTCCCCTGCAAGGCACAGCAGCAGCTCCTGCAGCTCCTTCTTCTTCTTCCTGTTCTCCTGGGACAGCTGGCTCACACAATCCTCTTTTTCCTGACACAGCTTCTCCAGGACTCCCATCTGCTCTTTGTAGGAAACGATGGTCTCTTCCAGGGTGCTCACGTGCTGTGCCAGCTGGCTGCAGCGACTCTGGAGGTCATCCATTGCACTCTGGCCATCCACCTGGGCAGCCACGTCTTCGTGGAAGCAGATCTTCAGCTTCTTGGGCGCCTGCGCTTCCTCCTTCCTCTTCCCAAACAAGCCATGGATCCAGCGCTTGGGGAAGAGGGCCTGGCCCTCCAGATTTCTCTGCCACTGGGCTGCCAGCTGACTCAGGCAACCACAGCGGGCCTGCTGCTCCTGCAGCTGCCTGCAGAGCCTCACCTTCTTGCACTCTGCAATGGACAGTGCTTCCTCGTAAAAATCACACATGCTTTGGGGGTTGTCCACGTCCTCGGGCACAGTCCCATCGGGGGCAGTCGCCTCCTCACCCTTGTCTTCTTCTCTGCGCAGGCCTCCTCCTTCCCTGGGAAAAGCCAGGGAGCTCAGCTGGGCCCGCAGCTGCGCATTCTCATGTCTGGTGGCTTCCAGGCACTGCAGAGTGTCCTGGAACTTGTCCCTCTCCATCTGGGCCAGCATCTTGCTCTGCACCTGCTCCTGCTGCAGCTGCTCCAGCAGGTGGGTCTGCCTCAGCAGGTGCTGCTGCAGGGCCTCCTTCTCGGAGCTCAGCTGCTGGCTGGAGGCCCTGTGCTGTTCCCGAGTGGCTATGAGCTCCTGCATCTGGGCCAGGTTCTTGTCACGCAGATCCTGCAGCTCCTCAGCCACTTGGCTCTGCAACGCAACCATCTCTTTGTCTTCCCTCAACTTCTCCTCCAGCTTGGCCAGCTTCTCCTGCAGGGTTGTCTTCTCCTGCTGCTCTGAGTGCAGGAGGCTGGCCAGCTCCCCCTTCTCAGCGCTCAGCCTCTGCAAGGCATCCTGCAGCTGGCCCAGCTGTTCCTTGAGCTCTCGGTTGAGCACCAGGGTGCATCTCATGGTCTCGTGCTCCTTTTCCATCGTCTCCAGGATCTTGCGCCGATCCTCAGCGTGCTGATCCCACTCCTCAGCCTTCTTCTCCAGGATCCACAGCCGCTGCTGCTGCTCTAGGTACTGGAGACTGAGGCTCTGGTTCTCCTCCACCTGCATGTGAAGCTGCTCCTGCACGGTCTTGAGCTCCTGTTGCCACTGCAGGGCCTGGGCCTGCAGTTGCTGCTCAGCCTCACATGGGCCTGTGGGGGGCTGCGGGGGCTGCAGCTCTGACAGCTGCTTTCTCAGCTCCACCAGCCTGCTCTCCAGCTCCCCAACCTGCCCCAGCCCCTGCTCCTTCTCCTCTCTCAGCTGGCTCACCTGTTCTGCCAGCTGCTGGACCTTCTCCTGCCCCGTGCACCTCTCCACCCTCAGGTCCTCTGCAAAGGTGTCTCTCTCCAACTGCAATGCTCTCACCATGTCTCTCATGTGGTTGAGTTGACTTTCCAATGCTGCCTGCTCCTCTAGTGCCTGCTGGCCCTCGTGCACTTGGATCTTCATGGCGGCCTTCTCGGTCAGGAGTTCTTCCAGCCTCTCCTGTAGCACTGTGTTCTCGTCCTCCAGGTCTTCACAGAGTCTTGCCTTCCCCTGGAGCTGCAGCTTCACAGGTTCAGGGCTTTCAGGAGCTCTATGTTGTTCTGCTCGGCCTCCATCTGCTTGGTGCAGTCTGCAGACAAGGTCATATCTAGCTCTGCCACGCGCTGCTCTGCAGCCTGCAGGCAGCTGGTGAGACTCTCCTGCGCCAGTGCTCTTTCACTGGTCACCTGCTGCATGTGGGCCAGGGCAGACTGCAAATCCCATTTCTCTGAGCTCAGCATCTGTATGCATAGCTTCTGTTGCTCCAGCTCTGCTCTCAGGGCTTCCTGCACACAGGCCATCTTCTGGTTCTCCTCCCTCTGTTGATCTTGCAGGGCTTCCTTCTCCTGGTTCAGTTGTTGGATGTCTCTATACAGCTGCTGGATGTGTGTAGTGCTGGAGTCCAGGGCAAGCACCAGGTGCTGGCATTGCCTTTCCAGGTCCTCGGTGTGACTATGACCTGTGTCCCCCTTCCTGCTGGCAGATGTGACAGTGCCCATTGGAGGGGGAGGCTCAAGGTGTGCATGGTCTTGGGCTGCCCCCTTGAGTACAGGACAGTCTCCAGAGGTGTTTGTCTTGGGTTTACCTCCCTCTCTAGTGTTCTTCTTGTTCTTGGATGCTGCAGGTCTATCAAGATGATTTCTCTGCTGGTATTCCTGCAGTATTTTCCTTCCTGCAGCTACCTTTTTTCTTCTTGTCTGCTCAGACATCCCAGCACTGGGACGGTGAAGGTGGGGCGGCCACATTCCCAGGCTCTAAACTCCACTCACTTCTCACAATCACCAATAACTCTGTCTACCTCCAACGCTATCTGCAATGTCACCTCGATTCGCTCACTCACCACTCACCACCTCTACATCCCTCAACTCCTGTAGTGGTGTGAGCTAATAGAGGGAATCCTGGTGTTACTGGGCAGCATGGAATGTGGGCGGGACCTCAATTCTTGTATCCCATTGGTCAGAGCAACATGAAAAATTGGAGGTGTGGCCAGAATTTTGTGATGCAGGCAGAATGCTAAAGGCCCACTGACAATTGCATCTGAACCTCTCCTAGGCAGTCCCTCCCACATGGGGTCAGTTAGGGACCACCTCTACCTGGCAGCCTGAACATTTCTACTGGGGTCTGTTAATGGCCATGACCTCCATCACATAGTTCCAGTCACTTAGGATCCTGGGATGTCAGTTTCAGGCCTCTGTCCTAGACCATCTTGTGCTGCAGATTCTCATGACCAAAGTTCAGGGGATGGGATCTCAGAATTCAAATGGAGAATAAAGAATGCAGACAGAACTGTCCATCACTGTACATACCTTCTTGCATTTCACAATTTACTGCCAAATATCTATGTCTTAAAAAATCTCTTCATCAAGGCCAGACACAGTGGCTCACACTGGAAAGCCTAAATTAATTTTGAAGATGAACTTCAGTAAAAAGTTATTTTTAAGCAGGCCCCGCCAGAAGGTCACTCTGAACTAACTCTAAACCAGCAGAGATAGCAGTTTCAAAGAAAGTAATAAATTACAGACTACTCTCAGTGATTTGAGGCCCTAGGATAAAATAACCATTGAGATATCCTGACCAGCTGTCCTCCAGCTGCCCGGCAGCTTGCCATGTATCCCCTAAGCGTGAACTGCACATGTATCCTCTAACACTAGCCAATCAATTCATAATACATCAACCCTTTGAGCTAACCCTATAAAAACATTGTACAACAGGAAGTTGGTACTCTCTCAACTCAGACCTGCTGAGTCGGTGTTGGCTGTGAGTCCACGTTCGAGCTTGCAATAAAGAATCTTGTGCTCTTACATCAGATTCGGATCCTTGGTGGTCTTTAGGGACCCCAAAATCTGGGCACAACACCTGTAATCCTAGCTACACAGGAGGCTAATATCTGAGGATTGCGGTTCAAAGCCAGCCCAGACATTAAAGTCCGTGAGGCTCTTGTCCTCAATTAACGACCAGAATACCAGAAGTGGTACTATGACTCATGGGGTAGGGTGGTAACCTTGATCTAAAAAGCTCAGGGACAACACCCAGTTCCAGAGTTCAAGTCCCATGCCCAATAAAAAAAAAATCTCTCCATCAGTCAGAGGTAATTCGATTGAACAAGTTACCTAAAAATGTTAATCTGTGAAGTAATTTGATTGCAATGCTATTTTACAGTTGTATGCATTTTAGAAAGATACTCTGAGATTTTGGGACACAGAGCAAGTACTTGTAATTTTTGCATATAGAAAAATTTTCATTAGAGTGTAAACGTTTTCTATGTGAACTCAGGCATCAGGAGAAGAAAAAGCAAAATGTTGTCTTCAAAATCAGGCTGCATATTCAAGATGGTGCTGCAAAAGTAGGGAAATTCCCTAGCTTTCTCCAAGTAAAAAGACTTGGGGATCCAACATGCAGTTCTCCTTAGAAATAGACAACAATAAAATCCTAGCAAGCAAAAAATCAAAGGAATGAAGTACAAGAGAAAAAAAAACCAACCCTCAGAATCTGCACATCCAAAGAGTGAATTGCAAATACCCCCTCTGTCTGCTCTGGGTCACCACTGCTAAGCTGTGAAAGCAGCCTGCTGTCACCTTAGACTTTGGAAACATCAGTGGACCACAGAACCCAAACAGAGGAAATTCTCACCATGCCAGACCTGGACAGCACAGACAGAGACAGGGACCATAGGAACCCTGAAACCAGACCTGGAGAATTCCCACTTCCACACTGCTCAGTCCACAATCAGCACAACACAGTATGGCCTCAGCCTGGCAATCAGGAAACTCCAGAGCATAGGTACAAAAATTGGCCACAGCATCACTGGACAGCCATTAACCAGGCCCAGAAACAGTGAGTAGCAGGCTGCAGAACCTCCCCCAACACCCTCGGGAAACAGAGCTGGCAGTGAGCTAAAGAGCTTCACCTGGGCCCTTCCCACTCCACCCCAGAAGGAACAGCACATTTGTGGAGGCCAAAGCAGACAGAATGTTTCCTCACACCGCACACGACACCTGCTGGCCTGGAAGGCCACAGGACCCAGAATTCCCCACAATATGGGCTACCAGGAAAGAAAGCAAGGACTAGGAGCCATGCCCTTGCAGAGATTCACCCCCGCAAAGATCTGTGAGCCTCAGAAGCCAGTGGAGCATGCCACACCTGCTGACACCTCCAAAACCAGCTCTCCTCTGCATGGGATTTCAAACCACCTGGGCCACCAACCCTATTGAAACTGCAAAACACTAGTGCACCACAGCAGCCCAGTGGAGGAGCATACCACCCGCTGGCACTTCCCAAGCCAACTTGCTCATGGTGGGAATTCTAAGCACCTTGGCCACTGGTCCTACTGATACCAGGAAACTCCAGCAAGCTCCAGCAGTCTCCATGGAACCAGGCCGATGGAGCATGCCCCACTCACTGGATACACCCAAGCCAACTGGCTGTGGTTGGGAATTCAAACAGCCTGACCCACAGGTCCAGGTGAAGCCATGAATCACACACAGGCTCTGGCAACTGGAGGAGTATCCTCTACCCACTGGGATATGCCATCAAGTGCATCACAAGTAGGAACTCAAGCTGCCTAGGCTTCTGGCCCTTAACTGGAGCTGGGAATAGTGTGCCTTCTCCAGCTGCTGCAAGAGCTCCCCCACTACCAGGAGCTGCCAAGTGACAAAGCACATTAGCCATAGGGTTAGGCCACCCAGCAGGCACAAGCCTAGGTCAAGGAAAGGCTGCAACCTGTTGGACACCAATAGGCAGAGCTTGGGCCCCAGTCCTTACATTTCCTGAACCTAAACAGGTAGATCACCAAGAAAGATTACAAGCTCTATGGACAGTCAAGACTGCAACCAAACCCAAAAGCCAACATCAATCCAGAAGAGAAGTCCAGTGGGAGTGAAGAGGAAATGGAAGACAAAAGAACCATTAGAGATATGAGAACAGCAATGACCAAAGAAATAAAAGGAGAGAGCACAAAAAAAGATTACAACGGAAATCCAAGACTTAAAAAGATGTAGAGAAAAATACACAGTAGATGCATTGTTAAAAGATCAAATTAACACTCTGAGGACCATATAAGAACCATAAACAGGTCAATTTCCTCAGTGCAAGCCACAATGGAAAGAATAAGAAACAGAATAAGTGAGATGGAAAACAGAATATCAGGAGTAAAAGATAAAGGAGGTGGAGTAGAAAGTCATATAGTAAAAAAAAAAACACACCACTCAGAAATTATCAAAGGGAGGTCCAAGAATTGGCAGACAAAGCCTGGAATCAAATGCACATATAACAGGAATCAGTGTGTGGGAGGAGTACCATAATAGAGGGATGCAACATTCATTCATTAAAGATTATTACAGAAAACTTCCCCAGTGTTAAGAGAGAAAATCTCGCCCTCATAGCAGAAGCAAAGAGAAAACCTAGTACACAGGATCCTAGAAGAAACACTTTTAGATACATCATAGTAAAATCATTAGACCAGAGTAGCAAGGAACTGATTTTAAATGCTTCAAAATTAAAGAAGGAGCTATATTAAATGAAAAAAAGATTCAGAATCACTGGGTACCTTTCCATACAAACTCTCAATGTGAGGACAGTAGAGAAAGGGACCATTCAAGCTAAGAAGATGAACAACTGCCAACCCAAACTCATTTACTCAGAGAACCTAGCATTTACATTTGATGGTGAGACTAAAACCTTTCATGATCAACACAGATTACAGAAATTCATGGGCACTAAGCCAGAACTACAAAAAAAAACACTGGAAAGAGAAATACAATCTGAAGAAAACAATTAAAATCAAGGAACCACATCAGATAGAAGTCACTACAAGATCAATTTAGTAAGAACAGGAAAAGGAAAGAAGCAAAACACAGGAAAGAAAGAAAATGGCAGGAAACATTACACAGCTCTCTTTCACTCTAAACATTAACAGATTCACCTCTCCGATTAAAAGAAAAAAGAACTGCAGATTGCACAGAAAAAGCATTTCATCCATTTGTTAGCTCCAGGAGATCCATCTCACAGTCAAAGATAGAAGCCAGAAGTGCTGCTCTGGCTCAAGGGGTAGAACTCTAGCCTTGAGAAGATCCAAGGACAGTGTTCACACTCTGAACTCAAGCCAGGGACAGGCAAAAAAAAAGGCAGGAGTAGACATAGTGTAGTGGAATCTGATAAAATAAACTCACTAAAATGAAAAAGACGAAAAAGGTAATTACATGACAATAAAAGGAACAATCCATGAAGAGGAAATCACAGTCATCAAGTAATATGCAGCAAACAATGGAGGACCTAATTACATTAAACAATCACTCTCAGACTTACAGAACAAGACAAACACAAACACAATAGTAATGGTAAGCTTCAATACCCCACTTTCACCAATGGACAAGTCACCTAAACAGAGGATAAGCAAAGAAGCCTCTGAACTAAATGACACCATAACCCAAATGGACTTAATAGATACTGCAGAGTCTTCCACCCAATAACAAACAACTCAGTACATTATTCTCAGTAGCACATGGGTCATTCTCCAAAATAAATCATATAGTTCACACAGAGAATCTAAGCAAATACAAGAGCATTGACATAATCCCTTGCATCCTATCCTATCATAGTGGAATCAACCACATTTCTTAACAAAAAAGCATACTGCAGGAATTACTCAAAACATGGAGGTTGAACAACACACTACTAAATAACAGCTGGATCACAAAACATATTAAAGGTATTAGAACATTCTTACACGTCAATGAAAATGAAAATATATACCAATTGAATCTCTGTGATATACTAAAAGCAGTGCTGAGGGGAAAGTTCATAGTTGTAAGGACACATATAAGGAAAACAGAAGCAGACCAAGCAAATAATTTCATAATCCAAGTAGAACAGCTAGAACAACAAGAAAAAATGAAAATCAAAGCTACTAGATGGAGAGCAATAACCAAGATTAGGGCAGAAATCAAATAAAAAATATTTTTTTCTGTCATGGGATTAAAACTGTGGGCCTGGGTGTTATCCCTGAGACCTTCAGCTCAAGGCTTCCACCCTAACCATTGAGCCTCATCACCACTTCCGGTTTTCTGGTGATTAATTGGAGATCAAAGTCTCATAGGTTTGTAGTACCTGGGCTGGCTTTGAACCTCAATCCACAGATCTCAGCCTCCTGAGTAGCTAATGATTACAGATGTGAGTCACCATGCCCAGCAAGGAATTACAGAAAAGATTATACACAAAAACAATTTTAAAAGCTGGTATTTTGAAATAATTAATAAAAGTGGCAGGACTCTTGCAAGATTAATGAATAAAGGAGACTCAAATCAATAAGATCAGGGATACTACCAGGAAGATGCCAAGAAAAGAGCCCATGAGCAATATTCTCAGAAAGAGTAAAATATTTAGGAATTAACCTTGTTAATTATGTATAGGATCTACTCAGTGAAAACTGTAGAGGTCTAAAGAAAGAAATTAAGTTCTACTATGCAGCCATCATAACAAAAACAGCCGGGTATTGGCTCAAAAATAGAGCTGAAGACCAATGGAACAGAATAGAGGACCCAGAAATAAAATAAAATAAAATACAGGAGCCAAAAACGTACAATGAAAAAAACATAGTAGTCCTCCGGCTCTCTAGTGATAGAGTGATTGACTACCATGCACAAAGATCCGGGTTCCACTCCTAGGTACCACATACATAGAAAAAGCTAGAAGTAGTGCTTTAGCTCAAGCAAAAGGCCTTTAGCCTTGAGAAAGCCCAAGGGCAGTGTTCAGGCCCTGAGTTCAAGCCCTAGGACTGTTGAAAATAAAAGACTCATAATTTGGCCTTTGAAGTGATGGTTTCTCTGCTTCTCACAACTAAGTTTCCTTACAACACTATCAATGATTAACCACCAGAAAACTGTGAATGGCCCTGTGACTCAAGTGGTATAGAGCACGAATTGTGAATGGTAAAATTTCATTCCTGCCATTCTCGATACTTTTTACAATGAATTTATTGTTAAAGTTTCACATTTACAGATATATTTCTTTGTACCTACTTTATTTTTCCTAAAACAAATATCTTAAAAATATTGATAGTGTAGACCCAGGGACCTCCTCTCCCACAGCTTAGCTTGTAGCTTAGCATAACCTTTCCCAGGTCCATTTGGTGAAAGCTGGAAATAATCAGTGGTGGCTCAAGGCCTCTTCTCCCTGCTTTTTCCCCTATAAGCTTAGTGGGCCCGGCACAAGCAACACCATGCCCTGTGATTATGGCAGTAAATAGCTAGCTCACACCCCTAGACTTTGGGATGACACTCCTCTGGGAGGCTATAAACCATATAAGGCTACAGGATCCCCTACAGTGACCTTCAGGTTGAGCATCTGCTGAGCCCCTTACCTAACATTTGGACAGCAGCCTTAAATCCTAGTCCACCAATGATGAAGCCCTTAGTCCTCACTTCTACACAGGATCTCCACCTTCTCTCTGCCCCCTAAACCCCACAGGGTATATAGGTTACCACAGACAATAGCGCTTCTTCTCAGGAGTGTGTGAGAAGGGGTCTTGCTGGGTCCTTTGGCTGGCAATTAACTTTCCTTTGTTCTTTGTACCTGTTATGTCTGTGTGGTTTCTGACAAAGTCTGGGTATTATCTAACAGTACAACTAACCTAATTTCACACTTATCGTATAGTCTTTTTTTCACTTGTGTCTACTGAGATTAAACTTACCCCTCAATTTCCTCTTTTTTCTCCAATTCCTCAGTTCTGCTTTAATTTCCTTTTTCAGTTTTTAAAGTTCTCATCATAAGGGTCCCATACTTTCTTGATTAATTCCTAAGTACTTTATTTTCTTTGAGGTTCTTGCAAGAGAAATTGCCTTCCTGATTTCTGCTTCACTCTTCTAGCTGTTGGCATACATGTAAGCAGTTGATTTTTTTGCCAGTCCTGGGTCTCGAACTCAGGGCCTGAGTACTATTCTTGGATTTCTCTAGGCTATAGCTCTACCACTAGAGCCACAGCATCACTTCTGGCTTTTTTCTATGTATGTGGTACTGAGGAATCACACCCAAGTCGTTGTGCATGCTAGGTAAGCAGTCTAACATTAGCCAAACTCCCATTGAGGGTTAATTTTATACCCTGCTATTTTGCCAAAGTTTCGATTCAGCTCAAGCAACTTGGGAGTGGAGTCCATAGGGTTCTTGAAATACAAAATCATGGCATCTGCAAACAGGGACAGTTTCACTTCCTCTTTCCCTATTTGGATCTTCTTTATGATCATTCCTTTCCTTATTGCTCTGGATATGAATTTTAAAACTATATTAAAGAGGAGGACTTCCAGCCTTTTCTATTTATGTGGTACCTAAGTATTGAACCTAGGTCTTTGTGCATGCTAGGCTGAACTCCTGGCTTCTATAACAGATAACAGTATATATATATATATGTATATATAATAATTTTTCACTCAAACACATCTTTTTATTACATACTAAATTTAAAAATACAAATCCCATTAAAAATGCTTCTCAAACGTATATATAAATACTGTCAAATACCATTGGATTGTGACATTATGTACAGTTGCTAGGGTTAATGTGAAACACAGCAATGTAGCCTAACTGCTGATAGTGAATTTCAGAAGTCAGCATGTGAAAATTTGGCAACTGTCAAGTGGTAATCTGCACAGGATGGTCTGCAGAGGTAAAATAGTAAGAAAAAACAACGGAATCATGCAGCCAGCCTGCTTTAGTAAGTTCATTTCTTCCATCTTCCTTAAGTCTAACTATAGCAGATTAAAGTGCACAAGACCACCAGGAATCCTTGATTTGGTTGTACCCTAAACATGCACACAGCCTGCTGTATGAAGGGCTTCAATCCTTTGCACTGTTCCTTAGGCTTTGGGAGTTCATCATGAATGGAGCTGAGGGGAGAAAGCCAACACTGTCTAAATTGCACCACATGGCCATAAAGTATGAAAACACCAAACACAAAAGTGTTATTCTGGGAAAGATTCAGAGAAATTATTCCTGCTATTTCTGCCCTATGAATAATATTAGAATAAGGACTTAGCTTGACTCTGAAAAATACTACTACACATCTGTTCCAAAAGCTGAGACAAGCCCAGCAAGACCACAATACTGCCATCACTGTTCAGCACACACACATAGTGCATCATAAATACAGGCACAAACACCTGCCCTCTAAGGGGTTGCAGGAATACAGGTAGAAACATTGTAACATTTGACACATACCTTACTAATTAACACTAAGCATACTTTGTAAAAACAGGACACCACCATAGAATGAAGGAAGAGGAGAAGGAAAGCTACTCTACAAAAGTGCTCCTTTTACCTTTCCAACCTACTTGTTTCATTTAGGTCAAAGAAGATTGTAAGGTTCAGGCCATCAGTTCTAAATAAGCTGATGACATGTATACACTTTCACATATATATGCTTAAATTTCATTCTGATTTAAACTAATGTACTAGTACAAATCATGTATAGGAAACATTTTATCCATGTTATTTACAAAGATATGCAATGCTTTTTAAAAATGCAGATCAACCTACCCATGGTTCCATACAGATGAGACAATTCATAAAATTTCTTTAAAAAGAAAAATATCAGTAAGAAATGCCTGGTCACTGGACCATTTCTGGCTTTTTCTGTTTATGTAGTATTGAGGAATCAATCTCAGGGCTTCCTGCATGCTCAGCAAGCACTCTACCACTAAGTAATATTCCCAGTCCTGGTTTGTCATCTTTTATTAAAAAAACACCCCACAACTTTTATCGGAACTATTTAAAATCAGTGAGCATACACTAACAGATACGTTAAGTGTTTTAATTCTTCTACGTATCATTATGTCTGTATGGTTTACTCATGAATGCACCTTGAATGCAGAGGCAGTTGGAATAGCATCTTAGTGTTCAGGGTCCTCCCTACCTGTAGTAGGAAAAAAATTCAAGAATGACTACTATTAGCATGGCCTGGTCCAATCCTCTGCACTGGTGGCAGGATAATAGAAAAATGGGCAGCTCATGGGCCAGTAGTGTGGCCTAGAGGTAGACTATTGGCTAGCATGCACAAAGCCCTGTCTCTCAGATGGCATGTCCTCAATGTGATCTCCATGGGGGCGGGGGGAGGCAGCTCCCTGGAGCTCTTCTGCCAGGGTGCAAATCTCATTATTGAGGTTTCATTACCTGATCACCTCCCCAAACTCCCACCTCCTAAATCCATCCCATTGGTGCTTATTTCTGCATTGTTTGGGGATGATACAGCATTTAGACTGCATGGCTTTCTATAGAAGCCAACTTATGAGGCAATATTTCAGATTTCCACAGAGCAAGACACACACATACACACACACACACACACACACACACACACACACACACACACTTCTGGCAGTTTCATTTCTGTTTGTAAGCTCCTCTCCAACATTCTTGGGAGAGGAAGCGATAATGATTGGTTGGCTTCTGGCCTTCATGGTTTTCAAGCACAGTTGGCAAGTTATCACCTTCAATACGACAGATTTTGTTCTATTACCCATTGCCAGGAATGGCCATTTCTCACAATATCATTGATCACACTAACAGAAAATTTTTCATGTTTTCCAGCACCTTTCAAGTCCTTCCTAAATCTTCTAGCAGCTACTTAATCCTGACACACTCCTTCCCCTCCCAAAGAGAGCCTGTTCTCAGAGGACACTTCTCTCATGCCACTCCTGCATGTGTCCTCCATTCCACCCACACGTCCTGCCCTTCTCCTGCTGCCCCTTGTTGCCTCTGACCTCTGATTACTCCTGGAACTCCAGGCTGTGGCCCACTCCACACACCCATGGCTCTATGAAGGGAAGGAAATGTTTCTGTGAATGTTTTCATCACCTTGAACACATTCAGCTGAAGAACTTGCTGAGTGTGAGTAGAACTCATGCAGAAGTCTTGTGAGATACAGCAGAGTTCAACCCAAGTTGCAGAGGATGAATCTTATGTGGGATGGCACTATTAGAATTCTTTCCCTAAACCTCTGCACAGGTATCCAGGAAGTCCTAAAGCTCTTACAGGCTCTGAGAGATTCATGTTTTCTTGCATGAAAATCATTTTTCTAATAAAACCTTGGGTATTTTATATTAAAACATCTTTAAGGATTTGGAGCATTTCAGACTCACTGGAGTGAGCGGGATAAGGTAATAGTTTTCAAATGATTGACTTCAAGTCAAAAAACTAAGAATAGTTGTTCCTTATCTATAGGGAAGACAATCCAATTTAAAGCTACCCTAATGTACAAACATGCTATGCAAAAATACAGAAAAAGGAGCACACAAAATACCAGCTCCTTTGGGACACAGCAAAGGCAGTACTCAGAGGAAAATTTATAGCTCTAAGTGCCTATAACCACAAATTGGAAAAATCGCAAAGCAACAATTTAATGTGTCACCTTAAGCACCTAGAAAAAGAGCAACAAACCAACCCTAATCCCAGTAGAAGGAAGCAAATTATTAAAAATCAAAGCAGAATTAAATGAATTGGAGTCCAAAATAGCTATAGAAAGAATCAACAAAAGAAGGAGTTGGTTCTTTGAAAAAATTAACAAAATTGACAGACCCTTAGCAAATCTTACCAAAAAAGGAAGGGAGCATACCCAAATAAACAAAATCACAGACGAGAATGGTAATATCACAGCAGAAATTACCAAGATCCAGGGCATCATAAGGAAATACTTCTCAACCCTTTATGCCAACAAATTTGAAAATCTAGAAGAAATGGATGAATTTCTAGCCAATATTAACATACTCACATTGACCCAAGAAGACCTAATCCAACTAAACAGACCTATTTCAAGCACTGAAAAGCCCAGGACCAGATGGTTTCACAGCTGAATTCTATAAGGTCTTCAAAGCAGAGATCACACCAATATTCCTCAAGCTTGTCAATGAAATTGAAAATGAAGTCTTTTTGCCAAACTCATTCTACGAAGCCAGTATAACCCTCATCCCAAAACCAGACAGAGATTCATCCAAGAAAGAGAACTATAGACCCATTTGTTTGATGAATATTGATGCAAAACTTCTAACAAAATACTGGCCAACTGTCTTCAACAACTCATCAAAAAAATCATACACTTTGATTAAACAGGATTCATCACAGGGATGCAAAGCTGGTACAACATACGCAAATCAATTAATATAATTCAACACATCAACTGGAGGAAGGACAAGAATCACATGATTGTCTCAATAGATGCAGAAAAGGCATTTGACAAGCTCCAACACCTCTTTATGCTAAAAGCGCTGGAGAAACTAGGAATCCATGGAACATTTCTCAGTGTAATAAAGGCTGTGTATAACAAACCTACAGCTAGCATTGTACTTAATGGTGAAAAGTTAAAGCCATTCCCTCTAAAATCAGGAACAAGACAAGGATGCCCACTCTCTCCACTCCTCTTTAACTTACTATTAGAACTCCTAGCCAGAGCAATAAGACAAGAAGCAAGCATAAAGGGGATCGAAATAGGGAAAAAGGAAGTGAAACTTTCTCTCTTTCCAGGTGACATGATTCTTTGTTTTTTTTGCCAGTCCTGGGTTTGAGCTCCGGGCCTGAGCACTGTCCTTGGACTTTTCTCAAGGCCAGAGCTCTACCACTTGAGCCTCAGCACCATTTCTGGCTTTTTTCTATGTATGTGGTACCGAGGAATCGAACCCAGGTCTTCGTGCATGCTAGGCAAGCACTTTAACCCCACTAGGCCAAACTCCTGGCCCCCAGATGACATGATTCTGTACATAATGAAACCTATAGACTCCACTCCCAAATTGCTTGAGCTGATTTGAAAATTTGGCAAGGTAGCAGGGTATAAAATTAACCCTCAAAAATCAACTGCCTTCCTATATGCCAACAGTGAGAGGAACGAGGTAACAATCAGGAAAGCAACTCCTTTTGCAATAGCCTCAAAGAAAATAAAGTATGTAGGATTAACTTAACTAAGAATGTAAAGGACATTTTTGATGATAACTTTAAAACCCGAAAAAGGAAATTAAAGCAGAACAGAGGAAATGGAAAAACCTCCCATGCTCCTGGATTGGAAGAATCAACATCGTGAAAATGGCAATCTTGCCAAGGGCTATCTACAAATTCAACGCAATACCCATCAATATCCCAATGGCATTCTTTAAAGAAATAGAAGGAGCAATCCAAAACATCACATAAAACAATAAAAGACCCTGTAGAGCAAAAAACACTTCTTAGCAGAAAGAAGAGCTCAGGAGGAATTTCATTGCCAAACTTTAGACTCTATTATAGAGCTATAATAATCAAAACAGCCCAAGAACAGGCCTGAAGACCAGTGGAATAGAACTGAGGAGCCAGATATTAAACCACAGACCTATGGCCACCTAATCTTTGATAAGGGAGCCAAAAAAAGTAGAATGGAATGAAGACAGCCTCTTCAACAAGTTGTGCTGGCAGAACTGGTTAAGCACCTGCAGAAAACTAAAGTTGTATTCTTCTTTGTCACCCAGCACTAGAATTAACTCCAAATGGATCAAAGACCTCGAGGTAAAAGCTGACACATTGAAAACTTTACAAGAAGGAAAAGGAACTACAATAGGCCTCCTTGGCACAGGTTGAAACTTTCACAATAAGGACCAAAAAACTCAACAAATCAGAGAAAGGCTGGATAAGTGGGGCTGCATTAAACTGCAGAGCTTTTGTATGGCAAAGGACATAGCTAGTAAATTAATTAGGAAGCCTACAGAGTGCGAGAAGATCTTCACTAACCATACAACAGACAAAGGCCTTATATCTAAAATATATCAACAGCTCAAAAAATTGGATCACCCCAAAACTAATCTCTAAAGAAACAATCATCCCATTAAAAGATGGGTCAAAGACTTAAAGAGAGACTTCTCTGAAGAAAAATAAGAATAGCCTATAGACACATGAAGAAATGCTCAACATCTCTTATCATAAAAGAAATGCAAATTAAAACAACTATAAGATTCTGCTTCATTCCAGTTAGAATGGCCAGGATCAAGAAATCTAATAACAACAGATGCTGGAGGGGATGTGGACAGGACGGATCAGCACTGCACTGTTGATGGGAGTGCAAACTCCTCCAACCACTATGGAAAGCGGTATGGCAGTTCCTCAAAAGACTAAACATAGAGCTCCCCTATGACCCAGCAATTCCACTACTTGGCATTTACCCAATTGTCCAGAAACAAGGACATACTAAATCCACTAGCACAACGATGATCATTGCAGCACTATTTACCATAGCAAAGATATGGAACCAACCCAGATATCCCTCAGTTGATGAGTGGATCAACAAGATGTGGTATTTATACACAATGGAATTCTATGCTGCTGTCAGAAAAAAAACGATATTGCCCCATTTGTAATGAAATGAAAAGACTTACTTAAGTGAAGGAAGCCAGACTCAAAGGAACATAGGCTCAATGGTTTCCCTCATCTGACATAATCAGAAGAAACCTTGGGCTCTCCTTTACAGAGATTCACAACAGAATAAACTCTAGATAAAAAAGGCCATATAGTATGACACTAAATGTAAGGACCTTCAGGATAAGGAAACAAAAGCCATCTAATGAGTGATTGTTGTCCTTAATGTACTATGTTATCTCTCATCTCTTTTAGTGTCCCTTGGTTATCTAATATTGTTACAATATTTCACCTTATTATCTGATATATTTTATAAATGCTTAATTGGTTATTTGAAATAGGAGAGGGTAGGGGGGAAATCAGGTTGTGTGGGGGGGGGAGGGAAATGGGGACCAAGACATGAGAAAGAGTATCAATATTTGTGAAGTAATATACCTTCTATCTGGTGAACACAATGTAACCCTTCTATTAATTACAATAAAAATATATGAAAAAAAAGAGTCTCAGAGACTTTAGTGGCCAGGCTGGCTTGGAACTGAGATTCTCAGATCTCAGCCTCCTGAGAACCTAGGATTACAGGCCTGAGACTCCAGTACCCAGCAAAGTGCACATTTTGTTGTTTAAAAAAATCACTATTCATCATACATACTCTCTCCTGTTTCCTGCTCTAACTAAACAATTGATTATTAGGGAAAACATTTGTTTCCTTTACTTCAATGAGGAAATGGATAGAATTGAAGTCTAACCTCATCTATGATTTTGTGGATGGTCTGGGAAAGGTTTTAAAGAAATTCTTAATATTCGCCAAAACTACAACAACATAGACAAATGCATCCAAAGTTTGGATGCCCTTTCTGCCTTCTGACACTTGAGGATACAGCAAGAAGACTGACATCAGATGACATATGATGGTACCTTGGACTGTGAGAAATAAATTTTTCTCCCTTATATATTAAAAGAAGCAGTTGCATATTTCTTGTCAAAACTGGGTAGAATGATTTCTCCCTTCCTCAATGAAAGAAATAGACATGTCTTCCTGTTCTACTAGAAATAGAGCTCATCTGCCAATTCATATCTATTTTGTCTCTCTACATTTCCTAACTCCCCTTATTTCTGCATAGTAATGACCCATCATTGTGTGTACCTGAAATTTAATTTCACTCTTACTCAGCATTCTATTAGCTAGCAAAGGAATTTTCACCTTTCAAACCCCACCACCACATTATTTGTCCATAAATGTGTACTAAGGAACTCTAACCTGAATTATTTTGTGACCGTTTACTTTAAAATTACATGACTTGATGTCACTCTGTGGCTTCTGCCTGTAATCCTAGCTACTCAGGAGGCTGAGCTCTGGAATGAAGGTTCAAAGCCAAGCCTAGCAGGAAAGTCCATCAGAGTCCTGTCTTCAACCAACCAGAAGAGCTGTAGCTCAAGTGGTAGAGCCGGTAGACCACGAGTCTTGAACAGAAAAGCCAAGCCCTGAGTTCAGGACCCAGGACTCACAACATATATATAATCTCTTTTATATTTCTTACTTCATTCAGCCCTATGAAATCTTGACTGTGACCATGGCGGCAGCTGAGTCTCCAGAGGTGTCAGAGTCCACTATGGCGCCGAGGTCGGCAGGCACTGAGGTATCCAGGGCTACGGTGGCCGAGGGGTCCAAAGTCCTGCACGCGTTTCTGGAGCATCAGGGCCCGGAAGTCTCACACCCTGCCGGGGCCAGCCGGCAGCAAACCAGGTTTCGCGGATTGGGATTCCTGAAATAGGGGCAAGGACTAGGAAAAAATAGAAGAGAGACAAACAGATGGAGTTCGGGAGGACTACAGCCCAAGTCAGCAGTCCAAGAAGGCTGTGAGCTCCAGACTGCCGCCTAAGACTGTCTTGTTTATTTTAAGTTCCGACCTTAAATACTCTTCTTAAAACTAGAGAGTTGCCAGAGGCTACATTCATACAAAATAGTAAACAAGTCACATATAGGATAAATGAGAAAGGATTAACATTGCTTAAAGTCATCCTGATAAGAACTGATTAACATTGCTTAAAGTTATCCAGATAAGAACTGATTAATAGTGCTTAAAGTTATCCTGATAAGAGTTACTTCCTTGTATATACAGTTGTGTAGGTCCAAGGTCAGGTCCAAGGTCATTGACCCCACAGTCGGTCCCCAACAACACCCTATAAGGATGATATGGAATCAGGGGTCACATTAGAAAATAGGAGCCTGAGCTGTGCACGGTGGCTCACGCCTCGAATCCTAGCTACCAGGAGGCCGAGATGGGAGGATTGTGGTTTAATAGCAACACAGGCAGGAGATTCCATGACACTCTTATCTGCAATAAAGCACCAAGAAGCCAAAAGTGGAGCAGGGGCTCAAGTGGTAGAGCTTTAGCCTTGAGCACAAACGCTCAGGGACAGAGCCCAGGCTGTGACACACACACGACACATACATGTGGAAATGTGCTCTATAAACTGGTGTTGAAACAGCTTTCTTTTGGTTGCTGTTAGCATGGAATCCCTCCTCCATCCCTTCATTCTTAATCTGTTTGTGTTTCTCGTTCTAATGTCTTTTGTGAACAGCACAAGGAAGTCAGAAATATTCACCATTACCAATCTTTGCCAGTTGATTAGAGTGCATACTTTAGTAACGATTTGATAATTCTTTGATCTTTTTGTCCCATTTCTTGCCTTGCTATCTTCTTTTGTGTTTAATTTTTTAAATCATGGGACATTCAAATTCCCTTCTCATTTCCTTTTCTACTCACTCTATAGATATATTTGAGTCATTGTAGGGATTACATTTAAGATTTCTAATCTGAATTTATAGTTCAATGCCATTCTAAATGTACGCATATTGTCCTCGCAAATGCACTGCAAGGACAAAAGGATCACAGTGCAGCTAAAATCAGTAATCAGCTACCTCTGTCCTCTTTGTAAATTTGCTGCCATCCAGGGAAGAATGGGATCTGGAAAAAGCATGCCAGGTCTCAGCTGCAAAACAAATTGCTTTGTGTGCTTGAAAGTGTTGTACAAATTTGGTGGCTTCATATTCATATATTGCTTAGGACAAAAACTGACCACAGCCCATTTGATCCTCATCAGTATGGTTATTTGCAACTATCATTACATTCCAGTAAGATTGAAACCTCTTGTAAACTTGAAAAAGAAATGGCATAAAAGTGAAATGTTCTCAGTTGACTGTTGTAAATGCAGAGGGTTTTTTTTGTTGTTGTTTTTTGGTAAAGAAGTAAGTTTCCTGTAAGAAATTCTTGAGCACTAAGAGCACATTTTTGTACTGTATTACTAGATTTTATAAAATGTTGTATTACTAGGTTTGATATTAAAGTTTCTGGAAATTAAATAAAATTATTTCTAAGCTTTCCTTAGAAAATGTTTCTTCTTGGGGCTGGGAGTTTGGTCTAGTGGTAGAGTGCTTGCCTAGCATGCATGAAGACTGAGTATGATTACTTGGTGCCATATACCTAGAAAAAAGCTGGAAGTGGTGCTGAGGCTCAAGTGGTAGAGTTCTACCCTTCAGAAAGTCTAAGGACAGTGCTCTGGCCCTGAGTTCAAGAGCCCAGGTCTGGCAAAAAAAATGCTTCTTCTTAATAAGAGCTTAAAAATATGTCAACCAAGCCAGATTTATGTCTCATGTCTGTAATCCTAGCTACTCAGGAGGCTGAGACCCTAGGAACACAGTTCAAATTCCAAGTAAGACCCTTATCTCCCCCTAACCACTTGAGAACCGAAGTAGCACTGTGGCTCAAGTGGTAGAGCACTAGCCTTGAGCAAAAGATGCTCAGGTACAGAAAAAGGTACAGAGCCCAGGTCCCAAGTTCATGGCCCCAAACCAACACAAATGCCAACAAATTCTTTTCACACAAAGATCTATAATCATTTATGTCTCTAAAAAATATCGAGCTAAATGATATTCAAATGTAATTGAATAAGCTCCATCTTTGAAACCACAGGTAATTTTTGTGGATTGCTTTATACTTTCTCTTTATTTTCTTTTTCTTTTTTGTTCTCTTCTTCTTCAGTATTTGAGTTTCACTCAGGACTTTCAAATTGCTAGGCAGGCACTCTATGTCTTGAACCATACCTCCAGCCCTTTTCTCTGTAATTACTTTCTTGAGTTATGCCTCGGCTGCCAGGACTGCCATACTGCTACATTTCTCACAAAGGTAGAATGGCAGGAATGTCCCAACATGCCGAGCGTTGAATGTATGGGCATGTCTGAACTATTGATTTTGCCAGTTCTCGGCCTTGAACTCAGGGCCTAAGCACGGTCCTTGGACTTTTTCAAGGCTAGAGCACTACCACTCCAGCCACACTATTGTTTCTAGCTTTTTCTATATATATGTGGTACCAAGGCAACAAACCCGCGTCTTTGTGTATGCTAGGCAAGCACTCTATCACTAGACCAGACTCTCGGCTGTTTTGTGAACTATTTTTGTTCCAGCTGGCCTTGAACCTCAATCTTTCTGATCTCTGTCTCTGAAACAGCTAGGATTGAAGACATGAGCGACTGCCTGGCTTACTTTCTGATTTTTAGTTGGATAATATAGGCATGATTTTGCATACCTCTGTTTTAACTTTGTTTTATTTTACACTACTCCTTCTGTGTACAGACACACACAGCATTTAGATTTTCAGTGTGGGGGCTGTTTGTGAGTCAGTGGTGGAGAATTTCTCTAGCACACTGTGAGGCTCTAGGTGCAATTTGTGTGTGTGTGTGTGTGTGTGTGTGTGTGTGTGTGTGTGTGTGTAGATTCTGGTTCTTGAACAGAGCCCGGATGTCATCCTTGAGCTTTTTGAACAAGGTTTGCTCTCTACCATTTGATTCCCAGCTCCACTTCTGGCTTTTTTCGTGGTTTATTGCACATAAAAGTTTCCCTTTCCTGCTTGGGCTGGCTTCAAACCACAGTTCTCTGATCTCTGTCTCCAGAGTAGCTGGGATTACAGGCATGAGCACCAGCTCTCAGTTGGCATGGTATGTCTGATCCTCACTCCATCTGAGCAGATCAGCCGGCAGCTGCAGGTAGCAGCAGGACGACCTGTTGGGAGAAAGAACTGAGAGCAGGGATGTACAGCAGCCATAATCTTCTGTGTTCACGTGGTGGCTCACATCTGTCCTCACAGCTCCTCAAGACCTCCTCAAGCAACACACTGACACCTCCTGCCCAAACCAACAAATCTGTCTCCTCAAAGAAAAACCTAAAAGAGTAAAAACTTTCCATGAGCAGATCTAGCTGGACTGGCCAATTCCTGTCCCCAGCCTGCTTTATTTCACCTTTGAAGAAAGTGCCTGGTTTGAGGGTTTTCCTAAGGTTTTGGTGATGAAAACTTGTGCTCTTAAAGTACACACCATTCCCCCAGTTCCATCTTCAGCTGTCGTGAGTGGGCATGCGCCTGGTCCACGTGTTAAACTGGGTCAAGTTGTGCTCCGGGTCTCCACCAACAGATGGGGAGTCACTGTTGCCATCAGCTGCCACACTTGGGGCGTCCTTTCGCAGCAGCAGCCACTTCTTCAGGGAGGTGTTCTGGAGCCCTTCCACCACTTCCGGGGCTGGGACAGCAGCAGCTGGCTCCAGCGGCCCACCTGGAGCACCCTCTGCACACCCGCCAGCCTGCCCAGCCCGGCTCCTTCTTCTTCCTCCCTGGGGTAGGTACCATCCAAACTGGCAAGTGACTTGGATGTGCTGAGGTCAAAACCACAGGATCACCAAATGAAAGTTATGGAAGAAGACTGGAAATACTCATGGGCCACTGAAATGCTGTTTTAAGCCTGGAGTTTGTGGCTCCCCAGCTGTTCAGGAGGCTGAGATCTGAAGATCGAGGTTCAAAGATCTCCAGGAGACTCTTATCTCTAATCAACCACTCAAAAATCAGAAGTGGTGCTGGGGCTCAAAGTGGCAGAGCACTAGCCTTGAGCAAAAGAGATCAAATACAGTGCCCAGGACCTGAGTTCAAGCCTCAGAACCAAAAAAGAAGAAAATGATTCGATCTGCATCTCATCGTGTAGCAGCTGAAGGGCACTGTACTTTTACCCTTTAGGTGTACAGTTGATCTAAATCTTCTTACTTCTCTTACATCTCATGAAAGAAATGTTGCATTCGACTTCTACATTAAACACGGTACATTGTTTTTCTACTTACTGCAAGGACTGTTGAAACCAATGAATATTTCTGCATGGACTTAGGTGTTATCAAGTTTTGTGAGAGAATATGCTTTCCAAACTGTTGGCATATTCATCCCCATTCTGTGTTGATAGCCTTCATCTTGGGTCATCCACCAGCCAGTCCGGCCCCAATTGCTCATTCCCACCCAGATTGCATGTACCCCCAGCTCCAACTGCAACAGCAACATGCTGCTGCCTTAATGTGGGTGCTCATTCCCAGTCGCGCACTATGTCTAATGTCTAGCTGCAAAATATGTATTGTTTCAGCTACGTGCAACATATAGGTTTTTTCCTGGCTACACGTCGGGAATAGAATGTTCTACCCTGGCTGTCTGCTCTCTCCAGTGTCCAGCTGTGACTGCAGAGATTTCCTGTTCCAGTCCCCTTCTCTTGGCTTCAGTCCCCGTGGTATTATATGACTATCTTCCCTGATGGAGAGCATGTTGTAATCTCTATCCCAGGAAAGCTAGCCTGTCAGCTGCGGCTGACAGTCTTCTTTCTGTGTGTCCCTGTGGTATTCCAAGCTGGTACTTACACTAACGTGGGTCTTAATACTTCCTATTGGTGGCAGTCTTATTTAGACCTAAGCTCTTTCTTTAGCCACTTAAGATAAAATGTTCAGGTGTGATTTTTTTTTTGCCAATCCTGGGCTTGAACTCAGGGCCTGAGCACTGTCCTTGGACTTTCTCAAGGCTAGAGCTCTACCACTTGAGCCTCAGCACTACTTCCGGCTTTTTTCTATGTATGTGGTACTGAAGAATTGAACCCGGGTCTTCGTGTATGCTAGGCAAGCACTCTACCACTAGGCCAAACTCCCAGCCTGACATAATGTTTTATTACATAGATTAACATGTGTCTATGACATACAAACCCTCAGCCTAATTTTAATTATGTTCTAAAATCTAAGTGCCAGTAATTGTGTATAGAGATTCCCTTCTTGAATACTTGTTTGTTAAACATGTCATTTGAAATATGATGTAAAAATCAATGTTAATAAATTCTTTAATAAAAAATTTAAAAAAAGAAAAAAATTGTTGTAGAAAGAAATCTTTACTTACTAGCAATCACTAATAACCCTGCTTCTGGCAATTGGTAATCTTCATTCTGTCTGCATAGATTGGTAAACAGGCTACTTCTACCTACATCTCATGATAGATGATCATATGTACTAGTTAACTTTTATTACTTCTTATGTCTCTATACTTTTACATGGAATCTTTTTGTTTTGTTTGTTTTTGTGGGCCATGGGGCTTGAACTCAGCCTGAGCTCTTCAGCTCAAGGCTACCAACCTACCCTTGAGCCAAGCCACACTTCCTGTTTTCTAGAAGTTAATTGGAGATAAAAGTCTCAGCTCCTTTTGTACCTAGGCTGGCATTGAACCTTGATCCTGGGATCTCATCCTCCTGAGTAGCTAGGATTACAGGCGTGAGCCACCTTGCCTGGCTGGAATCTTTTTTTGACCATATATATATATATATACATACATATATATACATATATATATAATATTTTTTATTGTCATGGTAATGTATAGAGGGATTACAGTTACATTTGCCAGGTAGAAGTTGAATTACTTCTCACACATTGATATCCCTTCTCATGTTTTTGTACTCATTTCCCTCCCCTCCCCTCCTCCCAATCATCTTGTTTTCCTCCCTTCCCATTCCTATTTCAAATAAACAAATAAATGTATATACATTATATCAGGTAACAAAGTCAGATACAGTAACAATTTGTGACCATATATATTTTTGTTTGTTTGTTTTTGTCAGTAATGGGGCTTGAACTCTGGGCCTGGGTGCTGTTCCTGAGCTCTTCATCTCAAGGCTAGCACTGTACCACTTGAGCCACAGTGCCACTTCTGGCTTTTTCTGTGTATTTGGTACAAAAGAATCAAACCTAAGATTTCATGCAAGTTAGGTAAGCACTCCACCACTAGGCCAAACTCTTAGCTCTGGAATCTTTTTTTTTTTCTTCAATCATGTTGGATGACTACCCTTTAGATTTCCTTTAGTGCTGATCTTTTAGTGGAAAACTCTTCCTTGTTAATGAAGTTTGTCTTTTACCTATGCTGAAATTGTCTAGATTCCTAGAAGCAATGAAAGTGGAAGGTAACTTTTCATTCCTCTTTACCACCACTGCATCATTTTTCAGGTTCCCATTCAGTTATAGTTAGGATCTGAATGTCCATCAGAGGCCCAGGGCTGTTTTGCAGGCTGGTGCTGTCAGTAGACAGAGTAAGAGGTGGAGCTTAGTAAGAGGCAGTTAGGTTATTGGGGTGATCTCAAAGGGGATTTTGAGGTCCTATCTTCCCTCTGTTTCTGGCCATGTGGTAAGCAGTTTTGCTGTACTATTCACTCCATCATATGTGTCACCACAGATCCAAAACAATGGGTTATAACCCCTAGAAGTGCAAACTTTTGGGAGCTACAGACTTTGTTCATTCATGCAGTAGGGAGAACTGACCAACGGAGGCCACTACATACTATATCAGGAGACCTATTCCTGGTGGACCTTACATCCCAAATATTGTCTTCTCCATCCTTGGATACTCTCTATGTCCTGCTGCCTCTCACTCACCCCTGGTGTCATGGAAGCCCCGAGTAGTTGGCTTGAGCTGCATCTTCCCGTCACATTTCTGTATTGTTAATGATCTAATAATGTTCATTGTTGTTGTTGTCCAGCCTGGTCTTCTGGGTATCTTCAAGGAAGAGCTGATTGGATGATCAGGTTCTATTACGGGACCTCCCTTGTGCCCAGGGTATTCTGCTTGTTCCAGGGAATACTATCCGGAGATTGGTTCACTACCTCTTCTACCTTTGAATTTGCTGCAGATGGAACAAAGGAAATTCATTCCCACTTGGCAATTTTGAAGGAATAAAAAAATCTGCCAAACTTCCTTGAAAATCCTACAAAAAGACTATCCTGGGAAAATTTTTCTTTTTATGACAACATATACTCAACTTCACAAAGAACAATTTTTAAATGATTTAAGCAGATTAAGCACATTAGCGATAAAACAGCCAAATACGTTCGCTACTAAATTTAGTAAGTTAGTGATTCCTTTGCAACCATGCAGAAAACATTTGAAATTTAATCCATGTGATGACAAAGGTCAGCATCCTGGAAAGAAAAACTATGATTTTCCCCCCAAGAAAATATTGGATGTTGACAGGGAGACTGGGAAAGTCGGAAACACGGCGTGATGTTTCTCCAATGCAGGACTTGCGAGGGCTCCTCAGCTGGCCCCGAACCGAGCACAGAGGACCGAGGCTGGCCAGGGCCTGAATGCAGGTTGGAAGGTCTGCCCGATTAGAAACCGGAAAGCAGGTATCTCAGCCCTGCCGGCTGACAGCTTTCCCGTAGGAAGAAGAGCGGGGCAGAAACACCATCAGCCAGGCCATTTGTCATCAAGGCTAGCTTTCACCGAGCACACTTTGCTATGTGGCAGGCTCTTAACCTAGACAGACTTAGCCCATTCCACTCCCGCCCTCTGAGGCCCCGCCCTCCCCGAGGCCCCGCCCCCAGAGGCCCCTCCCCACTCACACAGCCTGAAGTTCCTTTACCCTTAGAACAGGAACACATTGGAGAGATGAGCTGCAGGGAAAGGCTGGCTTCTCTGCGGACAGCATGCCCAGAAATTATTTGCAGCCAAGAAAAGCAATTAGCTCAGGAACAGGTGTGGGTAGTTAAGCAAATTCAGCTGCTACAAAGAGAAATGAAATTAAATGGCTTCTTCCTTTATCCATCAATAACTAATTTTTAATTTGGGAGAAGATGATTCCAGGATTGGAATCAGTCATCATAACCCATGATAAATTATAAACAGTGTTATCTATGGGGACACTTACTTGTACCTAAATTTCTTTTAAAATAGTTTTAAATAGCATTTTCACATTGTCTGTACATTTTATCCATTGAAACATTCTAATATGGTGACTTAGTCTTTGTGTGGCAATATTCATTTATCTAATATTATATTTATAGAATGGTAAAAGTTCTCACGGAGCGTTTAAAATACTCCAATATAGGAAGAGGATCAGGGTGAGACAAATGGGGTGAGGAAGGGTGGGTGAATACGGTCACAGTATTCTATGTAAATGTGAAAATGGAACCGGGTAAATAAGAGGACGGTTGGGGTTGGGAGAGGTGACATTGATCAAATGTGTTCTACTCATAAACTGACCCGTTGAGCGCTTAGTCGGAAACATGTGTCTCACGAGCCAGGTGCTGGTGGCTTGTGCCTGAAATTCTAGCTACTTAGGAGACTGAGTTCTGAGAATCATGGTTCAAAGCCAGTCCAGACCAGAAAGTCCATGAAGACTCTGATCTCCAATTAACCACAGGAATACTGGAAGTGGCACTGTGGCTCAAAGTGGTAGAGCACTAGCCTTGAATAAAAGAGTTCAGAGCAGAGCCCAGACCTTGATTTCAAGCCTCCCAAAGAACAAAACAAAACAAAAACAAACCCCTGGGGGCCAGGAGTTTGGCCTAGTGGTAGAGTGCTTGCCTAGCATGCAGGAAGACCCAGGTTCAATTCCTCGGTACCACATACATAGAAAAAAGCCAGAAACGGTGCTGAGGCTCAAGTGGTAGAGCTCTGACCTTGAGAAAGTCCAAGGACAGTGCTCAGGCCCTGAACTCAAGCCCATGACTGGCAAAAAAAAAAACAACAAAAAAACCCTGATCTGTTGAAACTTCTTTGTACAACTACTTAAAATTAAAATAGCAGGGAAAATGGGAGACAAAGGAGAGGAGGTAGCAATGTTCAACAAGAAATGTACTTGTTGCTTTCTTATTTAACTATAATCCCTCTGTACAACATCTTTACAAGAAAATTAAAATTTAAAAAAGAAAATTAAAATAAATATGTACAATAAGGACATTAAAAAGTGTAAGAACAGTTGGGCATTGGTGGCTCCCATCAGTAATCCCAGCTAATCAAGAGGCTGAGATCTGTAGATCACGAAAGCTAGCCTGGGGCAGGAAAGTTTTATGACTTATCTTCAATTAACTACAAAAAGAAAAAAAAAAGGAGCTGTGGCTCAAGTGGACTGGGACCAGGCGTGAGCTCCGGGCAGGCCGGAGAGCCGCGCTGTGCAGGGCCGCTGAGGAAGGGTGATCGTGTCTAAGCGCAAGTTCATTTTCTCCACCCACTAAAGACCTAAAGGCACAAAACTGCTGGGGTTAAAAACAATCGACCCTATTTGAAAGTGAGGCGGGAGCCGTTAGAGAACCCGCCCTCAGGGAAGGGTCAAGGAGGAGCCCAGCGAAGCCCTCCACCGGGCCGGTGGAAGAGGGCATTCCTCCTGTAGCTCCACCCCTTGGCCCTGGGCTGATTGGCTGATGGCTTGCACATGCGCTGCCCTGGCTCTTTTCATTGGTTTAGCAGGAACCGGGGCATTATGGGAAGAAGCACTATGCGAACCAGAAGGTGCCCATGGGGTAAGATGTGCCTGCCACCTTTTATTCCTAGCTACCTGACAGCTCCCCGTTCTCTCTCAGCGTTATTGGAGTTTGCCCTGATTTAGGGAAAACTCTTTGGTTGGTCATCTTTGGGTTTTTTTTTAAACCACCTTTCCAGGGCCATTATCTGCATTTTGGACAAATCATAAAGTAAAAACAAAGTCACACTGAGGTGTCTCCAGAAGTGCAAGAGTGTCAGTAAGGACAGCATTACAGCCGTGTTTCTTAGTTGTCATGCTCATTTTTCACAAAAGTTTTGCCAGAAGTGGAAACACCCTTCCTAATCTCTCAAAATATAAGGTAGGGGAAGCTTGCTGGATGCTGACATCTAAGACTAAGGATGGATGTTCAAAGCTAGCCCAGGCAGAGAAATCCATGAGACTTTTTATCTCCAGTTAACCATTGCGAAAACAAAAAAGGGAGAGGGAGAAGTGGAGGTGTGGCTTAACTGGGAGAGCTCCAGACTGGAGCAAAAAACTAAAGGAGAGGGCCCAGACCCTGAGTTCAAGACCAGCACCAGCACAAAATAAATACATTAAAAATAAAATCAGCAAGCAAATGGGGAATTAACAACAGGCTGGAAAACAGATTGTGAAGCAAAAATCTGCCTGCATTTTGTTTTTGGTCTAGCTGGGAAGGTCACAGTATTCTGATCTAACTAGATGTGCAAAGGCTTAAAACCACTACTACAATAGCACTATGAAAAAAGAAATCCCCAAATAGTTTTCATTCCCCCCCCCCCACGCCTTCAATGTTTTGTCAGCTACAGTAGGTCCTAAAAGGATTCACTTGTGTCTCTTCAAATAAACTCACATATGGAAAGCTGATCCAAGAAATAAGGCTTAACACAGAGAAAATATAGAAAATATTGTTTTCTCTCAGGGGGATTGCTTATCTTCTTTTCTTGGCCAAAAAAAACTAGTACAATCAGTACTCCAATTCCCTTAATAACGCAGAATGGTCCTTTGTATAACTACTTAAAAATAATAAAATTTTTATTTTCATTTATCTTTTGTGCCCATTAGTGGGACTTGAATTCAGGACCTCAAACTTTCACTTGGCTTTTTCTGCTCAAGGCTTGTGCTCTACCACTTGAGCCATACCTCTCATTTCAGCTTCTTGGTGGTTAATTGGAGATAAGAGGCTCACAGACATTCCTGTCTGGAATGGCTTGGAACTGCAATTTCAGATCTCAGCTTCCTGCTTATCTAGGATTATAGGCATGAGCCACGGGCACGTAACAAGAGAAACAATGACGAAACAAGCCCATAGGATGGAAGCCCCAGCATGCACTTATAACAAACATTATACCCTTTGTGCCCCAAGCTCAATTGAAGTGAGAAGTGGTTCTTAGGAGCAGGCCTGGCTTTGTGGGTCTGCACCCACGCTACCTCCTGGAGCCTGACTTTAGATGAACTCATGTCTTGGGAGGATTCCACTCCCATCATCTGCCATTGAAATCAGGATATCCTGGGTCATACATTCTTTAACTTGTCTTCCAGAAAAATCTGTCTGGCTTTCCACAAAAGAATCATGTGGACATCAGTAAAATACAGACTATCCATTTAGTCACATCACAAGCTCAAGATACACTGTGCAGACAACAACTTGGCTCCCAAAGAAACCTGCCATCGTATCATCAAGCAACAGTGCCTCCATTTCTTCTTTCTCCTCCACCCACTTTCTTCCCTCCATTACATCTCCCCTCCCCACTTCTTGCCTTTGTATTTAAAATCAACCGGATTATTTTTTCTATTTTCATTATAAAAGTGATCTACAGAGAGATTACAGTGACATAAGTCATGTAAAGAGTACAGATTTTGACAGGCACTGGTGGATCACACCTATAATCCTAGCTACTCAGGAGGCTGAGACCTAAGTACTGCAGTTTCAAGCCAGCCTGGGCAGGAAGCTCAGTGAGACTCTTATCTCCAACTAACTACCTTGAAACCAGAATGGCATTGTGTCTCAAAGAGGTTGAGCACTAGCCTTGAGCAAAAATGGCTCAAGGACAGTAGCCAGGCCCGGAGTTCAAGGCCCATGACAAAAAAAAAAGTACATTTCTTTTTGGACAGCATTACCTCTTCCCTCACTCTCTCCCAGCTTTTCACCTCCCATCACCACTCACAAGTTGTGTAGTTCATTTTCAATATAGTGTCCAGTTAATATTATTGCTGCATTTATTTACACTTCTCCTCCTCCACCTTCTTCCTCCTCCTTTCCTTCTTCTTTCTCCCCCTCCCTCTCTTCCTCTTCTTCCTCCTCTCCTTTTTTGTCTGGGTCGTGGGACTTGAACTCTTGGCCTGGGTGTTATCCCTGAGCTTGTCAGCTCAAGGCTAGCACTCTACCATGTTGAGCCACAGCACTACTTCTGGTTTTCTGGTGGTTAATTGGAGGTAAGAGTTTCATGGACTTTTGTTTCTTAGCTGGATTTGAACTTCACTCCTCAGATCTCAGCCTCCTAAGTAGCTAGGATTACAGGCATGGGCCACCAGTGCCCGGCTCCTTCCTCTTTTTTGTCCTCCTCCTCCTTCTTGTTTTCTTTTTCTTCTTCCTCTCCCTCTTTTTTTTCTTCATTCCCTTTTCCAACTCCCTTCCTCCTGCTCCCCCCTCTGAGTCCCTCTCATACCAAAGGATTTGGTAGGTAGATGGGCCTTCTTTACTTTTTGCAAAAACCTGTGCCCTAGTAGTGACTGCTCTGCACCTGGACTAGTGAGCCCTGGCCTGTTAGCCTGCCACACTCTTGTCATTCTTAGTTAGCTTAGAACAAGTAATCTTCCATTTAAATTTTAACCTTGGGCTACACAAAGATATACTTGAACCTGCCCAAGGCAAAGGGCAGAGCAGACCTCAGGCCCATCTGTGAGAGATGAATTCCTTAAGAAGATCATTTTTATAATTCAATAAAATATGAAGACGTGAGGTTTTTAAATCAAGCACATTAGAACAATGTGTTACTGTACAGCGTAGACACTTAATATTGATGAGTATAATAAATATTTTATGTAGACCAACCAGACTTTTAGACTTTTCTCATTATTGGTTCTGTTTTCTAGAGGAGCTCTAGTATTGAGCTGCCTCATCTGTGCTCACAACCACACATGTGGCCAGATGTTAACCCATGTCTGGACTCTTGAGTTGCTGCTGTTGTTTTCTATTTATTTAGCTTTTTAGTTTTGTTTCTTTTTTTAACCTTCTCCGGCTGTAAATCTCAAAAGTATTTAATAGTACATCTTTGAGGGAGCCTGTTACTATTAAGGAAGGAAAACTGTATTGTGGGGAATTTGGGGTCCCCATGAAACTGCCTGCCTTTCTGACAATAATTTTAGGTTTAGCAGGAGCCCAAAGCCATTTAGAGTTGTGTGTGTGTGTGGACTGGGACTCAGGTCCTTCTTACCTCCCTTGACTTTTTCAATCAAGGCTGGTACCCTACTACTTGAGCCACAGCTCCACTTCCAGTTTTTTGTTTTTTTTGTTTTTTTTTTGTTTTTTACTGGTTAGTAGTCTCTTACATTTGTCTGCTTGGGCTGGTTTTGGACTTTGATTCTTGGACCTCAGCTTCCTGATAGCTAAAATAACAGGTATGAGCCACTAGTGTCCAGTGGATTCTATATTTTCAAGAAGAGGAAAATACATGAGATTCTGCCTCCTCTTCTTCCTCCTCCTCTTGTGCCAGTCCTAGAGGCTTTAACTCAAGGCCTGGGTGCTGTCTCTGAATCTCTTTATGCTAAAGGCTAGTGCCCTACCACTTGAGCCTCAGTACCACTTCTGGATTTTTCTGAGTAGTTTATTGGCGATAAGAATCTCACAGACTTTTTCTTCCTGGGCTAGCTTCAATTCTCCATCCTCAGATCTCAGCTTCTTGAATAGCTAAAATTACAGGCATGTGCCACTGGCACCCAGCTTGTGAGACTCTTATCTCCAATGAACCACCCCACAATTGGAAATTTGCTAGAGCACTAGCCCTGAGCAAAATAAGCTCAGGAATAGTGCCCAGGCAACTGAGTTCAAGCACTGAAACCGACAAAAAAAAGAAATGGAAGTGGAAGTATGACTCAAGTTGTAGAGCGCCAGCCTCAAGCAACAAAAATGCTAAGCAAGGGCTGGGAGCGTGGCCTAATGGAAGCATGCTTGCCTAGCACCATGAAGCCCTGGGTTCAATTCCCAGAACCACATTCTCAGAAAAAGTCAGAAGTGGCGCTGTAGTTCAAGTGGCAGAGTGCTAGCCTTGAGCAAAAAATGTCCAAGGACAGTGCCCAGGCCCTGAGCACACAGGCGCGAGCACACACACACACACACACACACACACACACACACACACACACACGTACTATTTGAATTACAAGGCAACAAAAATACTTTTCATGCATGTTATGAATCCTTTGGTAAATTTCTGCCTTTGTAATAGTTGATCATTTATGCAGGATATACCCAAATAGGACATAGCTTCATGTTGAAGCACTCATGGTATTGTGACGCCCAGGTGCTGGGTGGAAGCAGGAACAGTGGATACTGCAGAGGGGGAGGGAGGCTGGGCCCACTGGTAAGTTCAGCCTTCGTAACTAACACCAGAGCAGGGCAGGGCCTGGTGGATGGACTCTTACTGGGAGAAACAGAGATAAGAAAGACTCTGTTTGCCCTGAACTATTAATGATTCTTGCTGAAATCAGGCCAAAGTAAAAAGTCACCATCTGGGGGGAGAGGGTAGAGAATGAGCAACCCCATCAGTTGCTAAGGACAGTTAGATAAAGAGTGGAAGTTCTTGCTGAGCTGACTTAACAGGGTCCTTTACTTCAACTGATTCTGTCCAACTCCACCAAAGTCCTCGACCCTTAAGAACAAGGTTATGTTTTAAGCCATGCAGAGAGTCTTAGTCTGCAATGATTTGACATTTGTTTTATGAAAATACTTACTTGTCCTTGATTTATTTTTAGTTGTGTCCTGATGTCTTTCAGGAATATAGTCGATTTAATTTGCTTGAGTAACTTAATCTGTATGAGTCTTCGAGAGGTTCTTCTGTAATAATTTATGTTTTAAATTACTCTTGAGTGGACAAAAGGTGTCTTAGAAGGTAGTACTCTCTTCTAATTACTGATCCTTTCAAAGTAATGAGGGACTAAGTAACAAGGATTAAATCTAATTTCCTTTTGGGCCCTTTTATTAGGTAAGACAAGTGTTTTACACTTCAAGGGGGAAGCAGGCAGCTTGAAGGCCTGGCATGCAGATGAGCATTTCTAGCTACAAGAACAGTAATTTTACGCTTGCTGAATCTGTGTGTGTGTGTGTGTGTGTGTGTGTGTGTGTGTGTGTGTGTGTGTGTGTGTTGCTGCTGGGGCTTGAACTCAGGTCTGAGTACTGTCCCTTCATCTTTTCACTCCAGCCTGATACTCTACCACAAGAGTCACACCCTTATCTCCAGCTTTTTGCTGGCTAACTGGAGATCAGAGTTTTGGACGAGTTTTCCTGGGCCAGCTTCTAATGTTGATCTTCAGGCCTCAGCCTGCGGCGGATCTGGGATTACAGGCATGAATCGCTAGTACCTGGCAATAGTTCTGGAAAATAATTACTTATTGGTTATTTTTGAGAAGACTTGAGGTCAACATTAGCCTCTCCATGCTAAGAAACCTGGAGCCCCTGAGGGGTTCTTTTCATCTCTTCTCCTCTGTTCTTTTTCTGGAGGCTGGCTCTCAGTCCTCACCACTCTCTATTATCTTGGGCAACTCTGCTGCTGCTTCAACTAAACCAGAAAATGACTCAGACCAGAGGGTTGGGCAGGGCTGTGCTTCCTGCACCAGTGAGTACAGTCTAATTTGAGAAAGAAGTGTGCTGTCTATAGAAATCTAGGATTAAACTGCCTCCACTGGGTTGAGATAGTGTCCGTAGACAACCTCTGTGAATTATGGGTAAACGGATACATTAGCCTATCAATGTAGACCATTACACTTTGTTATCTCTCTAAGTGTATTTAGCTGCCAGCGCCAATACTAGAGCTTGAAATCAGGGCCTAGGCACTGTACTTTAACTTTTTTGCTCAAAGCTGGTGCTGTACTACTAGTCCAACGGCTCCACTTCCTACACTTTGCTCGTTGATTAGAGCTAAGTGTCTCATGGACTTTCCTGTCCAGGCTGGCTTTGAACCATGATCCTTAGGTCACAGCTTTTTTTTTTTTCCCCCGAGATTATTGGGAGTAAACAATAGAAAAGTGGGGGCCGGGTGTGGTAGCTCATGCCTGTAATCCTACCTACTCAGGAGGCTGAGATCTGAGGATCAAGGTTCAAAATCAGCCTGGGCACGAAAGGACCTAAGACTCTTATCTCCAATTAACCTCTAGAAAACGGGAAGTAGGGCTTGGCTCAAGATTAGGGCAGTAGCCTTGAGCTGAAGAGCGCCCCATAACTCACCAAAAACAAACAAAAAGACAACAGGAGGATGGCTTTTTACTTTAGATTTTTCTGTCTGGATGTGTGGGGTTCTCCATGTAATTAACATAACATGGGAATTTACAAGTGTTGTGAAAAATTAAGAGATTTTTTTTCTTCACCAGGGAGAAATTCAAGCAGTCATCCTGATTGATCTAACTTGTTTTATAAGGTTTGTATTTATTACTTACTTATTTATTGCCAGTTGTGGGCTTGAATTCAGGGCCTGGGCACTGTCCCTAGGCTTTCTCAAGGCTAGCACTCTACCCCTTGAGCCACAGCACCACTTCCGGCTTTTTCTGTGTATGTGATACTGAGGAATCGAACCCATGGCTTCCTGCATGCTAGGCAAACACCCTACCATTAGGCCACACTCCGGGCCCCTACATATTTTAATTTGTATAAAAGAAAGAGGGTTAGAGGACAACCCTCAGGAATCTGAACTCTGACGTTTTTTGGTTGCTCTTTTGTGTGTTTTGCTTTCCCCACTGTTTTTTTTTTTTTTTTTTTTTGCCAGTCCTGGGCTTGAGCTCAGGGCCTGAGCACTGTCCTTGGACTTTCTCAAGGCTAGAGCTCTACCACTTGAGCCTCAGCTCCACTTCTGGCTTTTTTTCTATATATGTGGTACCAAGGAATGGAACCCGGGTCTTCATGCATGCTAGACAAGCACTTTAACCACTAGGCCAAACTCCCGGCCCTCCCCACTGTTTTATAAAATGTGTGCTGACTACCTAGGTGTGGTTCAAACCCACCCACAGACAGGAAGAAACTTTGCTTGTCAACTTTCCTTTCCAATTGTGGTGAAGGAAAGTAACATGTAAAAGGAGGAGACACATATCAAGACCTTAGTCAGTGTCCAGAGACAAATTAAAACAGAAACGGTGCAGAAAAACGGGGTGAAAAAGCCCCGCCGGGCGCCTGGCATCCCAGCTGCGCTGGAGCATGAGATCTGTGAATCAAAACCCCAGTCCAGCAGACAAATCCCAGACTCCTGCCGCTAACCTGCAAAAAGTCAAAGTGATGCAGTGGCTCAAGTGGTAGAGCACCATCCTCAGGCGAGAAGCCAGGGGAGAGGCCCTTGCCACCTGGAGCCCCAAGCCCGGCCCAGCTGGGGCCCGGCAGAGCCGGGGCGGCTCAACGGACACCGCGGTCGCGGGGAGGGGCTGCAGAGCCCGCCTGCCCCCTGGCGAAGGCACCTTTCCTCCGTGGACCCCGGGCAGGAGCCGCCTGGCGGGAGGCGGGGCCGTGCGACCCAGGCGGGACCCGCCCACAGCCCGGAGGTGGGTGCGGCATGCGCCCTGGGGGCGGCGCAGGTGGGGCCGGGCCCCGTGGGGGAGGGGAGAGGGGTGGCGCCGGCGCGCGCGTGCGAGGTGCGGGCGGCGGCGGCGGCGATGGCGGGGAGGCGGGGCCGAGGCGGCGGCGCAGGCGGCGGATTGCGGGGCGCCCGCGTGGTCCAGCGGTCGCCGCACCGTGCCAGAGGCCGCCTGCGGACCGCCGCAGCGCGCAGCTCGGCCCCGGCCGGGACGATGCTAGACGCCCGGCCGAGGCCGGCGCCGCGGGCGAGTGCGCGATGGTGGCGAGCGCCGAAGCCCGGGTCGGCGGCGGCGGCGGCGGCGGCGGGGGCGGGGACCGCGCGTCCTCCCGGCGGGCCGGCCGCGGGCCGGGCCGGAGCCGCGGCGCTGGCTGGCCGGGGCCGGCTGCCTGCGCGGCGAGTTCGTGCACGACGACGTGTGGGCCATCGTGAACAACCCCGACGTGCGGCCCGGCGCCCCGCTGCTCCGCGGCGTCTTCGCCGACGACTTCTGGGGCAAGGGCATGGCGGAGAACAGCAGCCACAAGTCCTACCCCCCCCCCCTCTGCGTGCTCACCTTCAGGTGAGCCCGGCGCCCCTTCGCGCCGCCGCCCCGGGAGCGGGCGAGTGTCCGGCGGGCGGGCGGCCGTGGACCCCCGGCTCGGCCTCGCGCCCCTGGCTGGCCCGGGCCGCCTGGCATCTCCCCAGCCATCCGGATTCTAGACAGGTTTCGGGTGTCCTGCAGCGCGGGGTCGTCTGGGGTCGTGGGGCCCATCCCGGGGTGGCCGTGTGGAGAGGGGGCGCGGCAGGCGCGGGGCTGAGAGGAGGGGCCCGGGGGCGGCGGCCGTGGAGGGAGGCTGTGAGTACTTGCCAGAGGATGGGAAGAATTTCAGGTGCTGACTCCAGACAATTCTGCAAACTTTCTGAGAGAGATACGTGAAGAGACTGAGGAGGCAAGGAACCCAGGCCACTGATGAAGAGCAAAATGAGCTTTTTTGCTCAAGGTTGGCAGTCCATCTCTTGACCTACAGTTCCACTGCCAGCTTTGAACCATGGTCCTCAGATCTCAGTCTCCTAAGAAATTTAGGTTACAGGCACAGCCTCCCGTGCCCAGCTGAGAATGCACTTTTTTTTTTTTGGATGATTTACTTGCAAATCTAGAAGACACCACAACACTATATAGAAATGGGTAGGAAAGAGAAAGAATTAAGTTGCTCTTTATAAAGAGCATTACTAGACTGTCTTTATGCCCAGGTGCTGATTTAAATAACTTAAAATAGTTTCTTTTCATTACCAGTTGAGGTGAAACCATGCCTAGTACAGCAGTATAAAGCCATGCTCCACATAGCTCGAAAGGATGTGGACAGGCACGTTAGAGAACCATGTTTATTAGTCAATATGAACCTATCAAGTCACATTACCCTAGAATATGTCTTTATGATGTTAATTTTAGACAGCTGACAAAAATATAGTTGAGATAGCACTTTAAATATGTGCTGACCATTTAAAACTGTATTTTGAATTATCTTTGAGACTGAAAACTCAATTTTTAAAACACTTATTTTGAGATAACTAATTATATGTTCCTGTAGGTAGTATTTTAGAGATTCCATTTACCACATATTCATTTTTTAATTTTTAAAAAATTTTATTTTCTTGTCAAGGTGATATATAAAGGGATTACAGTTACATTCATAAGATAGTGAATACATTATTTCTTGAACATTGTTACCCCTTCCCATGTTTTTCTCCCACTTACCTTCCCAAGTTGTAAAGTTCATTTCCAACATACTGTCTTGTGAATATCCCGGTTACACTGGTTCCTTTGTCTCATCATCTTGTTTTCCTCCTTCCCTTCCCTGAGTCAAATAAACAAGTAAATGTATATACAGTACACCAGACAGATACAGCAACAACAGGGATAAACCATAAAGGGGAAAAGAAACCCCAAAAGAGCAAAGAAATAACTTCACATAGTACATTAAAAACAACCACCACCACCAAGATAAACCTCTTGTTTCCTCATCCTGGAGTTCATTTGGCTTAGCCTCATCCTGTGTGGTCATATGCACATAGCTTTGGGGCTATTGCGATCCTCTGCTAGGAACATCCTAGTAGCATACTAATTATTACAGATGAGAGAAGCCACGTGATAACATCTTGTATCGTATAGAAAATACCCCAACCAGGAAACTGACGCTGATACAATCTTCAGCTTTTGCTTAGATTTCCTTAGTTTTACATGTACTGTTTTCATTTTGTTTGTTTTGGTAAGTGTATTGGTTCTGTGTGTAGATTACTGAGACCTCCACTTCAGTGGAGATCCACAGACAGAACAGTTTCATCATGAGAACCAGTCATGCTCACAGCAATGGCTGTAACAACCACCTAATTCATACAACCCGACTCTCACCCACAACCACCACAATTTCTCCCATCTCTATAATTTTGCCATTAGTATAGAATTTTATTATATCATTTTGTCATCATGTAAGTGGGATAATAAGACATGCAATTTACTGAGATTGGCCTTTTATTTTTCCACTCAAAATTTTTCTGGGGCTTCATTCAGTGTGTTGCATGTATGGATAATATGTTCCTTTTTACTGCCCAGTAGTATGCTGTTGTGTGTAGATACACCACACTTCATTTAATCATTCATCTAAGGAGGACATCTGGGTTGATTTCATTTTAGAGCTATGTCAAATAACTGCAAAAATATTAATTTATAGGTTTTGTACAAACAAATGTTTATTTTTTCCTAGGGAAAATTCAAATACAATGGCTAGATCTTTTATGGGTATATGTTTAATTCTTTATGAAAACTGAGTCAGTTTTTTGCTTTCTAGACAGGCTTCAGTATTGCTTTGTTTTGTTTTGTTTTTATTTTTTGTTTTGTTTTATTTTGTGGGTCATGGGGCTTGAACTCTGGGCCTGGGCGCTGGCCCTGTGCTCTTCAGCTCAAGGCTACCATCCTACCCCTGAAGCCACAGCTCCACTTCCTATTTTCTAGTGATTAATTGGAGATAAGAGTCTCATTGTCTTTAGTGCCTGGGCTGGCTTTGAATCTTGATCCTCAGATCTCAGCCTCCTTGGATTATGGGCGTGAGCCACCATACTTAGCTTTTTTTTTTTAAGTATTTTGTTTTATTTTTTTTTGTCAGTCCTGGAGCCTGAACTCAGGGCCTGGGCACTGTCCTTGGGCTTTCTCAAGGCTAGTGCTCTACCACTTGAGCCACAGCACACTTCTGGCTTTTTTTGTGTATGTGGTACTGAGGAATTGAACCCCAGAGCTTCATGCATGGTAGGCAAACACTCTACCACTAGCCCTATTTTTTTTTCTTTTTAATTTTTTTACATTGTTATTCATCTTGACAGTTGATTCATTCAGTTTTTATTTCCGTAGTGACTGGTGGTGTCAAACACCTTTATCTATGCTTATTTGTTCTCTCTTAATTCTTGGCAAGTGTGCCTTTGTGGCTGTATATGTGTGTGTTGTGCATGTGCATACACATGTGCATGCTTGAGCACGCATTTGTGTGTGTGTGCGCGCGCACACGCGTGTGCGCGTGTGTGTGCGTGTGCGTATGCGTGTGCGCTGCTGTGCCCTGAACTCAGCTTTCCATTCTCACTTGGCTTTTGCACTCAACGCTGCCACTCTACCACCTGAGCCACAACTCCTCTTCTGGCTTTTTTTGGCTGGCCAATTGGAGATAAGAATCTCATGGGCTTTTCTGCCTGGCTTTGACCCTCACTGATCCTGAGTAGCTGGGATTACAGATGTGAGCCACTGGTGCCTGTGTCTGCTGCACTTCTGTGGAAGATAAGTCTTGTTTTCTTCGTGAGATCACGGCCCGGGACAGGCAGGGATATTTTTAGACTCTAGCAGAGCAGAATCAAAACCTTTGTGAGAACTTAATCCACAGCAGCACTTGTTCTTGGGTTGTGTCTCTTGATCCTCTGCCTGCATAGCCTGCTAGTAGCACTGAAAGCAGGAGGAATGCATTCAGGCCTTGTGTGGACTGACAGAGATCTGAAGTATGTAATGCCTGACACTGTCTTGAAAATGGCCTGGATTGACTGGAAATAGACACAGCTTGTTAATTTTCTCTTCTCCCCTTTTCCTCTTGGGAAGTAGTTTTTACAGAATTATTAGCAGTGTTGCCCATTAGGGAGTGAGGGCAGGTATGACTCAACAAGACCTATTGTTAAAGCTAGAAAACTAAGATGGATTATGGGCCATACAATTATGGTTCTCCTTCCATATTTGGGCCATGAGATTATAATTTGCTATAAAATTGATAGCCTGCCTTCCTTTCTCCTTTCCTTTCCTCCCCACCCTCCCTTCCACCCTAACCCCCCATATTCATTCTCTCTCTCTCCTCCCTCTCTCTCTCTCTCTCTCTTTTTCTCTTTCTTTTTCTTTCGTTCTTTCCTGGTGCTGGTACTTGAGCTTGAAGTCAGTGGTCCTTACATTCTCACTTGGCTTTTGCATTCAACCCTGGTGCTCTACCGTCTGAGCACCACTTCTGGCTTTTTTTTTCTGGTTAATTGTAGGAAAGAATCTCACAAACTCTTCTGTTGGCTTGGCTTCTCAATCCTCTTCCCCGCTTCTTGGGTAGCTAGAATTACAGGCATGAGCACCAGCACCTGGCTGCTATAAAGCTTTTATTGGGGGGCGGGTTCTGGTTCTGGGGCTTGAGCGCAGGGACTGGGCACTGTCCCTGAAATTTTTTCTTCTCAAGGTTAGTACTCTCACTTGAGCCGCAGCATTGCTTCTGGCTTTTTTTTTTTGAGTAGTTTGTTGGAGATAAGAGTCTCATGAACTTACCTGGGCTGGTTTTGGACTGGTACCATTAGGTCTCAGCCTCCTGAGTAGCTAGGATTACAGGTAGAAGCCAGCATCATGGTCTTATTGATTGCCTCTGTTGCTGCTATAAATCCTTAGAGTGGAGTGGGTGGTTTAAAATATCAGAGCTAAAAAGTAGAATATCTTAATATATGCAGCTGGTAAATTGTTTTGTGTGTGGTTTTTAAGAAATGGTTGTTTCAGAGGTTATATACAGCACGTATTTTTTTTCTTTGATAGTAGTGTGTCTTGGACTAACCAACCAAAAAGTAAGCACCAGTCTCCATGCTGTAAACCTTAAAGAAATGATGACATGTGCGTTCTGATCGTCCTACTATGGAGATTTCATTCTGAGGTAGTTTTATTCCCCATAAGGTGATAAGTTAAGGGGCAAGGGATGTTTGACTAAGTTTTCTAAAATGTTCAGTGATGGAACTAACCAAGAAAAAAAAATGGACTAGAGGCCATATGATTTTTATAGAGAAAAATGGACAAATGCACTTGAAAATTTTATATGAAGCTGGGTTTTTATCCCAGAAACCCTTAGAAGCATGGGTTGTGATTGTCACCTGGCAGGATGTGGGAAGATATAAGATAAGCTTAGATGACAATCTGTTGTGTAGGAGGATGAGAATGACAGGACTTTATTTCTGTATCCAGGGTTTCTATATGAGGCTCTGAACAGAGGCTTCGGAACAGTCTATTGTCCCTCTCTTTCTTTTTTTTAATCAACAAATGTCTTTTATTTGGAACTCCATTCCTATTTTTTCCACACTTGGAGTATGTAGTCGTTCTGTTTTTACGAGAGAGGTAAGGTCTTGGGATGGCTCACACCTATAATCCCAGCACTTAGGAGGGTCACAGACTGTGTAGCCAATCCCCATAGCAGTACACTCTGTCTTAGGGGGAAAAATGAAATGGTAAACTAGAATAAAAGTAAAATTAGGATAGGGAATGCTTTTCCTACGGGGAGATAATGGTTTCTGTGCTCCCAAGTCCCGTTTGATCTGAAGGTTGACCGCTGCTCTGCCTGTTCCTTCACCAGCCAGACCCACTGCTGCCAAGCCTTGGCCCATGAATGCTCTTCTCCAGATCTGCCTGTGCTTGTTCCCATGTCACTCCATCTCAGAGCCCTTCTCTGGCCACCAGGTCTGAAGGAGCTACCATTCTCCCACGCTCCTCATCTTTTTAAAATGCTGCTTTGTTTCCATAGGCTCCTTGCAGTCTGCTATTATTTTTTGTTGTCAGGTTTAGTGCCTGTGCTGTAGCTCAGATTCCATGAGGACATTGCCTGGCATACAACACAGGAATCTAAAGTCACTGTTGAAACAAAGAGTATTTTGTTGCCAATTACAAATGAATTTAAACACTAATTAGTGCATAAATCATTTTCATGGATGCTCAGCCTTTCAGGTAAATAGTAAGGGAAGAACTGCCCTTGCAGTGTGGAGGGGAAGTCTGCTCAGTTGCTTAGTTTACCTTTTGTCTTCCTCAGTGAAGGAAAAGTGGATGTAGGTGAAGAGTTTCCTGGATGCAAGCCAAAGTGCCCTGCTTTCTGACAGGTGCGACAACTTTGACTCTGAAAGGGATGGAGGCAGTTTTGTGCTGTACTCTGTGGGCTTGGGCCTTCCTGGAGAGAATGGCAGTCTAGCTCGTTCAGAGCCCCCTCCTCTTGAGTGGCACCAGAACCCACCATGTGTCCAGTAGGGTTCACAGCTGGATCTCTGAGAAAACTCCCAGAATCACAGGAGGTCTCCGCCCAGCCTGATCTCGGGAGCTAAAGGTATCTGTGCAAGTGCCCTGTCTCCTAAGGAAGGGCCTTTTCATTGTCACATTTATTTATTTTCTCATTTAGTGAGTAAGGTAGACATGGAACATCACAAAGACCTCACACTACCTTGTCAGAGGAGCTGGCTTGACAGTGGCTTCCTCTCTCCATAATATTTTCTAGCACTTGTTTATAAATATATTTTTTTAGTACTAAATTTGACTACAGAGTACTGAGTTTGACTTCAGAGTCAAACTAGGCAGGCGTAACTGACTGCCTTAGAGCTGCCAGCTCATCTCATCTGATTATTTTCAGATAGTGTCTTGCTTTATGATAGGGCGGGTCTGGACTTTGATCCTCCTATTTCTACCTCCCTTTGCATCTGCGATGACAGGCATACACTACTGTACCCAGCTTTTTTCTGTTGAGGTGAAGTCTCACAAACTTTTTTTTTTGCCAATCCTGGGGCTTGAACTCAGGGCCTGAGCACTGTCCTTGGGCTTTTTCATCAAAGCTGGCACTCTGCCACTTGAGCCACAGCACCACTTCTGGCTTTTTCTATGTATGTGATCCCGAGGAATCGAACCCAGGTCTTTGTGCATACTAGGCAAGCACTCTACCACTAGGCCAATTTCCTGGCTCTCACAAACTTATTTTTTAAATCCAGGCTCGCTTTGAACCGTGATCCTCCAGATCTCAACCTCCTGCATAGCTACAGTACCATGTGTGAACCATTGCACATACACATTGCTCATACACATTGCTCAGGCTGGCCTCTCACTGAGATCCTCCTGCTCACTGTCTCCCAAATAACTAGGATTATAGGCATGAGTCACTGGCCCCATGAAATGTGTCCTGTTTGAGTCCTGGAAGTCTGGGAAGACCTCTGAACCCTTATAATTCCCAAGTGGTGAGAATTTCTCCATTAGGGAAATTTCTCCTGTAGGCTTCTGGATCTGGCGTAGCTGAGCTATGCTGGGGAGGAGGGGGCCCTGGCAGGTCCTTGGTGGTTTCAGGATGAAGACTGGCCATGCCAAACACTATGCCATCAGAGTTGCAGCATGGAGCCATATGATGTCTGTCTGGGGATTGAGTTCAGTCCAGTGCTAGTCAGTCATGCCTGGATAATGGTGCCCCAGTCAAGCCCTGGACCCCAAAGTTTCCCTCTCCTCCCTGGTAGTCAGCCCTGTATTGACATGCTGGAGTGAGGCAGTCTGGTCACAGGGGTTTGTATTTTGAGTTTTCCCACATCTCGGGCCAAGGCTCTTATCTTTTGGTCATGAGATGTGTCCTTTGTGACCAAACTAATGACAAATATGGTAAATTCCTTAATCCAGTCAGTCATTCTAGTGAATCTTTGAACCTGAGAGTTGTGGAAAGCCTTAGCTTTTGTTGTTGTTGCCGTTGGTGGTGGTACCAGTATTTAGGGGAGAACTCAGTGCCTGGGTTTTGTCCTTTAGCTTTTTCATTTGAGGCTGGCACTCTACCAATTGTACTTTACCTTTCCTTTTGGCTTCTTGTTGGCTAATTGGAGATAAGATTCCCATTGTCTTTCTTTCTAGGTCTGGCTTTGAACTGCATAGCCTCCTGTCTCAGCTTTCTGAGAAGCTAAGATAATGCATGTGAGCCACTGGAGCTGGCCGAGTCTCAGTTTTGTAGTCAATTGATCACAAAACAGGATACCTGGGGCCCTCTGAACTTGTGATTGATATTTGAAGTCTGGTGGCGACTTTGCTCTGAATGTGTGACAGTGCCATCGACTCCTGGTAGTCAGTGGCAGAGTTGAATTACATCCAGGCTCTCTGCCAAACACATACTCTGTGTGTGTGTGTCTGTGTGTGTGTGTGTGTGTGTGTGTGTGTGTGTGTGTGTACGTGTGCGCCATGGGGCTTAAACTCACTAGGACCTAAGCACTGTCCCTGAGCTCTTTTGTTCTACGGCTTTGAGCTATAACATCAATTCCAGTTTTTGAGTGGTTAACTGTGTCATGGACTTTCCTGCCCAGGCTGACTTTGAACCAGGATCTCAGATCTCAGTCTCCCAAGTAGCTAAGATTACAGGTGTGAGCCACCAGAGCTCAGGAAACACAAACTTTTAAAACAAAAAGTTACTGGAAAACGATGCCTTGGTTCTAACTATGACTAAGGTCTTTCTGGTTGGCTTTTCTGATTATTAGCTGATTCTATTTTAGAGGATTTTCTCCTGGAACTTGTTGCCTTATTTACTGGTCCTATCCATAGTGCTCCCTTTGTTGTTTTTTGTTGGTGGTGCCAGTCCAGTCCTGGCACTTGAACTCAGGGTTTAGGCAGTGTCATTGAGCTTTTTTTTTTCTCTCTCAACGCTAACACTCTACCACTTGAGCCATAGCTCCATTTCTGGCCTTTTTTTGGGGAGGGTAATTAATTGGAGAAGAGTTTCATGGACTTTCCTGCCTGGGCTGGCTTCAAACAGTGGTCCTCAGATCTTAGCCTCCTATGTAGCTTGATGACAGGCTTGAGAGATCTGTGCCCGGCTTCTTCCCTTTCTTTTGCATGATCATTTCCTCAAGGGTTAAGGAGACAAGGATTATAATCTCCCATCTTTGTGGGGAACAGCTTCCTCATAGCCAGGAGACATTGTGGTTGGCTGAGGTCAAAGCCCAACCCTGAAGATTGTGTTTGAGTGCTGGGCTCTCCTCTGCTCTGCTGGTTGAATGGGCACCGTGAATTCCATCATTTGGTTCTTTGGATACATTAAGCAATGATGATTTGCTGATTTATTTCTAGTACTGGAGGGAATGCGGAAGAGGAGCCTCCAAGACGATTGAGGGCCTGAAGGGATTTGCCTGAGAGGAAGAATGAGCAGAACCAGATGTCTGTTGTTTGTTGGTTGGATAATCTAAGACGACTATAGAAGCTGCTCAGGAGCACTGGAGAGCTGTAGTGAGAGTGAGAGGGAGGGAAAGACAGATGCACAACCCAAAGAAAGAGAGGAGGAGGGGCTCTGTTCAGGGCTGTGGAAAGCTGGCAGCCTGGCAGGCAAGGCAGGCAAGGGGAGACCAACACTTAGTTTGTTGCATGCCAGGAACAAGAGGGCACGCCTCACTTATCTTTTTCCACGGCTAAGTTCTCACTGGAAACAAGTGTGTGTGTGTGTGTGTGTGTGTGTGTGTGTGTGTGTGTGTGTGTGTGTGTGTTATTGCTGTGGGGTAAAAAAAGAAATCTGACTTTTCCTGGTCAGCTTGCTAGTTTATAAAACTGTCTCTTCCACTTTGAGACCATGTCTCATGGCTCTGAGAATCATTTGCCTTCCATTACTTGCGTTGCTTGGAGGCAGATCTACTGCCCTGCAAGAGATGCAGCTGCATAGCTTGTAGGCAGGCAGCCCAGAAGCCTGGGAGCCACTGGGAGTCACTGGAGGCTGAAGTTGTGGAGTCTCCCTGGTATAATGCAGAAGAAGTATTCTGCACTTTCCTGAGATAGTGTCCGGAGACCTCCATACACTGCCTCCACACACATCTCATCCCCTCACTGCAGGCAAAGGTGTGTGCATTTCCCATGGTGGCCAGCAGGGGCGCGGTGGTCATTAAAATGGTTTGCCTGCAGGCATTATGGTATGCCTGCAGGTGTGTATGTGTTTGGGGGGGGGGGGTGTTTCATCTCATCCCTGGGAATGAGCTAGACGCACAGCCCCATTGCTTGTTCTGTAGGTCAGGGAAAACTGCAGGTTCATGTCCAGGATCAGATTGAGTCACCCCAGTGAAAACTTCTTGCTCACTTTCCTGACCAACACTAGTGATGGAAATTGAGTCCTTTTGAGCGGACTATGTGCCCCCAGATAAATATTGATCTCCAGGGATGGGGACCTGGCTCAGCTGGTAGAGCACTAGATAATGAGTAGCTAGGACTACAGGTGCCTGGCTGTAAGCTGCTATTTTCAAAGAAGAAAATTAAAAGAGAGTAATGGACTTTATCTCTAGCTCCGGCTGTGAGAAAGAGGAGGCTAGAGCCAAGGATCCTTCTCTGCTTTCTCTTTGGGGCAGGAGAGTTATGTGCATATGATTTTCCCGCAGGGATGTGGCCTTGTGTGGAACAGCTGATCTAGTTGCTGTAAACTTACGACTCCACCTTTCTGGCCAGTTTTATAAAAGGTGGAGAAACGTCAGAGAGGGAAGGGGTGATTTGTGTTCATATATACAAAACCTTGGAAGGTTTTCAGGCACTCAGAGATGACCTATTAAGAGTATCTGGAAAAAAAAAGTTTCATTTCCTACTGTTTGTCTTTTCAGTGGTAAATGAAGGTGAAATCAAATTAAACAAGAGATATTAAAGTAGAAAGGGAAATATCTCTTAGAATATCCAACATCATGCACATCATCTGTTTATTCAGTAAAGTTTCATTTAGAATCTACTGGGGGCTAAGTGAGATGGATGTTAACAGTGGAAAGAAACGAGTTTCTAACCTGCAGAAAAGGAATGACGTGTGTGTATGTATGTGGTGATTCTGATGTGCTGGTCTTGGGGCTTTACCTCAGGGCTTGGGTGCTGTGTCTGAGCTTTTAAAAATAACCTATTCAAGGCTAGTGCTCTACTACTTGAGCCATAGCCCTACTTCTAACTTTTTGGTGGCTAATTGGAGATAAGAGTCTCATGGACTTTCCTGCTTGGGCTGGGTTCAAACCATAATCCTCAGATCTCAGCTTCCTTTGTAGCTGGGACTACAGGTGTGAACCACCTGTGCCCAGCTCTGGGTATTTTTAAATCTGAATTGAAAGTATTTAGTTCCCTTTTACATCTCCAAGATGGTCAGTATTCTTACTACTATTCTATTTAATTCTGTTAAAATGAGCAATTTCAGCCATTTAAAGGCTGTCAGGTAGGGTGCCAGCACATTTCACTTTTCAGCTCGAGTACTTTGTAATCTTGATAAGCATAGTTGCTACGGTTTCATTTGAGTGTTTGATGAAAATATTGGACAGAGTAGAGATAATAACTGAGTGCTGTCACGTGCACTGAAAGTCTCAGTCCGAGAAGACATTGATTCATTCCTCACCTCTGTATTCCTAGACTGTCATGTGTGTGGGCAGATTGTAAGATATTTTGATAAATGCCTTCGTTGAAGTAAAGATGGGATACATTGATCACATCCCCTGTCCTATTAAACCACAAGATTAATCAGTTAAACATTGGCTCACAGAGTTAGAGTTGCTTCCCTCTATTCTCGTACATACAAGTGTATCCTTAGATTTTGTCAGAACTTGCCTTCAATGTGGAGAATTCACTTTCTATCTTTTTAGGTATTTTTAGACTGTTCCACTTTTATAATCAACATTGGCACGTATTACTTTGTGTATGTGATACAAGGCTTTGAATCCAGGTTCTTGTCCATGCTAGGAAAGCAGTCTTCTTCTTAAACCATACCTCCAAACCTTTTTCTTGGGGGGGGGGAGGGGGCCTAGTCCCAGGACTTGAACTCAGGGCCCGAGCACTGTCCTTGTCTTTCTCAAGGCTAGAATAGAGCTCTGTCATTTGGGCCACAGCACCACTTCGGCTTTTTCTATGTGTGTGGTACTGAGGAATCAAACCTGGGTGATCGTGCATGCTAGGCAAGCACTCTACCACTAGGCCAAAGTCCTGCCTCTTCCACCCCTCAAAAAACCTTTTTCCTTCTTTTCTTTTCTTTTGTCCCTTCCCTTTCTTTCCTTCCTTTCCTCCCTTCTTCCCTCTTTCACTCTCTTTCTGCCTCTCTCCCTCTCTCCCTCTCTCCCTCTCTCCCTCTCTCTCTCTCTCTCTCTCTCTCTCTCTCTCTCTCTCTCTCTCTCTCTCTCTCTCTTCTTCCTTCCTTCCTTCCTTCCTTCCTTCTTTCCTTCCTTCCTTTCACCAGTTCTGGGGCTTGAACTCAGGAAGAACCTGGGTGATATTCCTGTGCTTTTTTCTTTTGTTCAAGGCTAACACTCTACCTCTTGAGCCAAAGCTCCACTTCTAGCTTTTTTGCAGCATAATTGAGATACAAATGTCATAGGTTTACCTTCCTCCTGGACTGATTCTCAACCATGATCCTCAGATCTTAGCCTCCTGAGTAACTAGGATTGCGAGGATGAGCTGCCAGTGCCCAGGAACTGTTTTGTTTTTGAGCCAAGAGTCTCACCAACCCTGTCCGCGAGCTGGCCTTGAACTCGTTTCTATCTCCAGAATAGCTAGTTTTGCAAGTATGTGTTACCATACCCAGTATAGCATGCATTTTGTGTGTTGTGTGTGTGTATGTATGTATGTGTGTGTATGTGTATATGTGAGATCTTTGAATATTTGTTCATTTTTCCTTCATAGCAGGCATCTAGAAGTGCAATTTTCTCTCAAAGCATATATGCTTTGTAAAACTTCTCATACATTTTGGCAGTTAGAGACCTTCAACTTGGACATCCACTAAGTGCATGTGAGATGCCTTCTTGCTTATCATCATTTTGTTTCATTGTTTTCTTTTGTGGGTCATGGGGCTTGAACTTGGCCTGGGTGCTGTCCTTGAGCTCTTCAGCTCAAGGCTACCGCCTACCCCTGAGCCACGCCCCACTTCCTGTTTTCTAGAGGTTAATTGGAGATAAGAGACTCAGATCCTTTTGTGCTCGTGCTGGCTTTGAACCTTGATCCTCAGCTCTCAGCCCCCTGAGTAGCTAGGATTCCAGGCGTGAGCCACCAGTGGCCTGGCTACATCATCATTGTTAAGGGGAATGAACTTGAAGCGAATGGCTTAGCTGGTGGAGAAAGCTCAGCCTAATGAAGTGGAAAGTTGTGTGCAGTCAACCTTGAACATAGATGGACCCTTAGGGAATTAGATACAAGGTTCAGAGGACCCAAGATGTGCCCTTCTTGTAGTTTTTTGGCGTCTGGAAACTGTCTTACTCCTTGTGGGTCCTCCTGTACTGGAATGTAACTCAGCTCTTCAGTACAGGGAGAGGCCCAGCTGCCCCCATAGTTCTCTGCCTGTTCCCTTCCTCCTGGGTTGTTAAGGACACTGCTGCTGGTGGATCTCTGTTTACACTGCTGGAATGAGCCTGGGGGTTGCCTCCCACACAGTTCATTTTGCTTCAGCAGGAGTGAAAATAGTTAATTAGTAACTATGACATTTGGAGTCATGTGCTCAGATAAAGCTTGAGATGTTGAAACTTCTATAGAGTAAATGTTGTGCCTGAGTCAAGGATTTAGAATGACATCTTGGAACTTGGAATATATATTTGTGAGTAGTGTGGGGGGTGGGGTATGTGTATGTGCCAGTATTAGGGATTAAACTCAGGCCTGTGTGTTATCTCTTAGCTTTATTTTTTTTTTTGCTTAAGGCTGGTGCTCTACCACTTGAGCCCTACCTTTACTTCTAGCTTTTTATGGTTATTTGGAAATAAGAGTCCCATGGACTGTCCTGCCCTGGCTGGCTTCAAACCTCAATCCTCAAATCCCAGCTTTGTGAGTAACTACAGTTATAGGCATTGAGCTACTGGTGCCTGGCATAGTTTGTGGGTATTTTGGCAAAGACAAATTGTTTCTGTTAGAGAATTTGACCAAGGGCAAGAGAACACACAGAGAGGTATTGTTTTGGTAAGATGGATCACAATCTAGACAACTACAAACAACACCACTTAGGATGTGCATGTGCTCCCCAAAGAATGATGCCTTGTATGTGGGTGTTTGTTTCTATAACTGACAGACTCAATTGGGGACATTACATCCTGTTACTAAATTAAAGGCTGCTTCTGATCTGCATTACTTTTCAATGAAAAACTACTAGTACTACTTCTACTACTGCTACTGCTACTGCTACTAGTAATCATTATTATTTTATGCCTGTAATGGGGCTTGAACTCACAGGCTTGAGCTTTTGCTGTTTTTCTCCTTCCTTCCTTCCTTCCTTCCTTCCTTCCTTCCTTCCTTCCTTCCTTCCTTCCTTCCTTCCCTTCCTTCCCTTCCTTTCCTTCCTCCTCCTCCTCCTCCTCCTCTTCCTCCTCCTCTTCTTCCGTCTCATCCTTCTTTATTCAAGGCTGGTGCTTTACTAGTTGAGCTACAGCTCCACTTGTGATTTTTGTTTGTTTGCTTTTGCTGTTTAATTGGAGATAAGAGTCTTACCACCTTACCTGCTTGGGCTGGCTTTGAACTGAAATCCTTAGATCTCAGCTTCCTGAGGAGTTAGGATTATAGGCATGAGCTACTAGTATTTGACTCATGATATCATCATCACCGTCATCATATCCTCATCACTAATTAGTTATTTTGATTGGTTGGGGGTTTGTTCTCAGAGTCTGGGGACTGTCCCTGAGCTCTTCTGCTCAAGGCTAGCATTCTACCACAGCTCTACTTCCGTTTTCTGATGGTTAATTGGAGATAAGAGTCTTGTGGACTTTCCTGCCCAGGCTGGCTTTGAACCACAATCCTCAGATCTCAGCCTCCTGAGTCACTAGTATTATGAACCACCAGTGTCGGCCATGATATTTTTTGTTTAATGATATTCAACCCTTCTCTCTTTGGATTTCTTTTAGCTTCTTAGTGAGATGTGCACAATGCAGTGAAGGATGTGGTGATTTGTTTCAGAGCACATTGTATGGACTGTGGCAGCTCTGCTGGCCCTTGAAGTTTGGCGGCTGTAGCTGCTAGTCACGTACCGTGCTAAGCACTCCTGTGCGAGATAATCAGACAGTGCTTCCACATGCCAAATCATGCTTCCGGTGGCACTGTGCCTGGCTGATCATGCTTCTGTCTGGCTTCTCATTGTCTACTGAGGTCTATTTATCCCCAGTGACTGTGCCTCTCATCCCAAGTACTGTAAACTTGCCCTTATACTTGAGATTTGCCAGAGAAACCTCCATAATAGCAAGTGGCAGGAAGGTGTTTCCATGAGCCATGAATGAGAGAAGGACAGGCTCATGTCCTGTCTGCCGTTTCAGTGAGATCAAAGGCTCCTGAAGTAAGACTAGGATAATAAATTCATTGATGTTCTCAGACTATTCAGAGACAGGGAAAATGTGGCACGTAGGCAAATACATAAAAAGATCCCATATTGGGAATCCTGTAAAATAGTAGCTTCTCTTGTTCATTTGCTTATATGTTTTGTTATTTTTTTGCTAGTACTTGTTTTGTTTTTTTTTTTTTTTGCTAGTACTTGAACTTGATGTGGGCATTGCAGTCTCATTTGACTTTTCTTTTTTCTGTTTTTCTTTTTTGCCAGTCCTGGGCCTTGAACTCAGGGCCTGAGCACTGTCCTTGGACTTTCTCTCAAGGCTAGAGCTCTACCACTTGAGCCTCAGCACCACTTCTGGCTTTTTTTCTATGTATGTGGTACCGAGAAATTGAACCCGGGTCTTCATGCATGCTAGACAAGCACTCTACCACTAGGTCAAACTCTGGCCCTTGGAAGATGCATTTGTTCAGATCAACCAGGCTTATCTTTTCCCTTTCACACTGAGCTTGAGGCTTTGCACAAGTGTCTGTCACCTTGGTTTAGTTATTTTTTGTAGGCCAGTCCTGGGCTTTGAACTCAGGATCCTTCTCTCTCCCTGAGCTTCTTTTTTCTCAAGACTAGCACTCTACCACTGGAGCCACATTACTTCCAGCTGTTTTTGGTAGTTTAGTGGAGAAATGAGTCTCATGGACTTTCCTGCCCTGACTGGCTTGGAACTGAAATCCTCAGATCAGGGCCTCATGAGTAGCTAGGATTGCAGGCGAGCCACTGTGCCTGGCAGCTCCATAGCTATTGCTGAGGTTTTTCTTTTCTTTTTAACTTGCTGTATGCCTGCAAAACTGTATAAGCGAATGGCTTCTCAGACAGGTTCCTCTAATGATGGATGTGTTTGAATTCTTAGGAGCAAATTAAATAGGAGCTGGTTGATTTGGCAGTTGGTGGATCATAACATTTACACGAGATACTAGATAACTTTGAGGTTATTGCTGATGGCATTGGTGTTCAAAGAATTCAGTGATTGGCCTACTACAGATACTTCTATTCGTGTGACTCAGGGTATGAGGATGAAACTGCAAATAGTCTTGTGTCCTAGCCATTCCTCACGATGATTTCTGGGGTCACCTACAAGGACCCTGGGTGCTGTCGTGTGAATCTACAGCTTGTAAGATTCCACCACAGGTAACTGAATGTGTTCATATGGAGTCACCTATCCTCATGTTAAGATTCAACTTTCATGTTTAATAATCACTACTTTTATTACAATGTATGAATCCAGTTACTAATGACAGCGAATAAGAATAGTAATTGGAGGGGCTGGGAGTTTGGCCTGGTAGTAGAGTGCTTGCCTAGCATGCACGAAGACCTAGGTTTGATTCCTCAGTACCACATACATAGAAAAAAGCCAGACATGGTACTGTGGCTCAAGAGGTAGAGTTCCAGCCTTCAGAAAGCCCAAGGACAGTGCTCAGGCCCTGAGCTCAAGGGCCAGGACTGGCCAACAAAAAAAAAGAAAAGAAAAGAAAAATAGTAATTGGAATAGGGAGTTGAGGGTCACAGGAAATTTAAGAAACAATTAAGGACCATGTATAAAGCTCAGCCTTAGGAAATTGTCTACCATCCTCAGAACACAGACATGCATATGCCAGTGGCTCCCACCTGTAATCCTGGCTACTCTGGAGCCTGAGATATGAGGATTGCAGTTGGAAACCATCCCTGGCAGGTAAGTCTGTGAGACTCTTATTTCATGTAAACACAAAAAACCCCAGAATTGGAGCTGTGACTCAAGTGGTAGAGTGCTAGTTTTGAGCACAAAAATTCAGGGACAGTGTCCAAACTCAGAGTTTAAGTCCCAAGTCAGGCCAAAACATCCCAAACAAAACAAACATTTCAACGTAACTATGCAATACATTAAGAACAAATGCCAAGAGGAATACACAGTGGAAGTTGATTTCAAGGAGGTGGGAGGATATAATGTTGGTCATTTACTTGTGTGTGTATATTGGGGCTTGAACTTAGGGCCTCTTGTTCTTCCATGGCTTTTTAGCTCAAGGCTGGTGCTCTACCACTTGAGCAGGCTTCTATGTCTGAGTTTTTGCTGGTTAATTAGAGATCAGAGTCTCATAGAGTTTGCTGCCTGGACTGGCTTGAAACGTTTACCCTCTGAGTAGCTCAGATTACAGTTGCCTGTGCCTGGCCAGTATTGGCAGTTGAAAGAAGATCTTCCCTGTGTACATGGAAGATGAGGAATGTAGAATTGCTGTGGTATTTGAGTTTTCACTAGGTACATTTAAAACAATAACCTGGTGGATTTGTTTTCAAATGCCAGCGTTTACAAAAATGCAGGGGTAATTACTTGTTTTCAGCTATTTAAAAGTACAGTGACAAGTTTTGGATATGAGCTTAAATAGATGTGTGAGATACCTAAGTTTTTATAGATCTTTGTAGATATAACATAAGGTAGGTGATCATAGCCTGCATTTTTGACCATATTGAACATGTGGCATTTGACCACTGGCTAGTTCTAATCTATTGCCAGAGACAATATGACTTCTCTGACAAATAGTTTTAAAATTCCAGTTGCAAATCTGTACTGGGGAATCTTGGGATCAGTGATCACAGAAAAGATCTAAATGACAGGACAGTTTTTGTTGTTGTTGTTGTTTTGTTTTTAATGTGCTTATACTAGAGCTTGAACTTGGGACCAGGATGCTGTTCTTTAATTTTTCACCCAAGGTTAGCACCTTATCCCTTGAGCCACATCTCTATGTCCAGTTTTTTGCAGGCTAATTGTAGATAAGGATCCTATGGACTTTTTTTTCCCAAAGATGGCTTCATACCTGGATCCTCAGATGTCAGCCTTTGAGGAGCTGGGCTTATAGGTGTGAGTCACTGGCACCAGGCAACAATAAGAGTTTGAATTCAGGAGTGGCAAGGGAGAGAGGCTAAAGGCTGGCAACTTTAGGCAGTGTGATAATGAGCTAATAAAGCTTGAGTTTGATTCTAAGAAAAGAGGCAAATCCTATTAACAAATTGACCCTGGAAAAGAGATTTAGCAAACTTTTGTACTAATCAAAAAACAAAACGAAACAATCTATAGAAACACAACTAAAGGGGCAAAGAATTTCAAGAGCTGTTATTTATTTTGAGAAGGTATTTACATTTACAAGAGGGCTGTATAAGGAATTTGACATTGCTAATAATTTATACTGTGAAGTAGAGGGAGGGAGGAGGGAGGGTGAGAGGGAGGGAAGGGGAGAGAGAGAGAGAGGGAGAGAGAGATTTCATTTCAGGTTTCTGAAGGCGAGGTAGAGAATTAGAAAAAGATGTGCATTATAGATGATGATGCATAAATTGTTAAAACACACACAGAGACACTGGTGACATGGGGGAAGGAGTTACTGGAACCTTACTCTTCCTTTGTTAAACAAGAACAAAAATGGGTTTAGAAGTTAGCTCAGAAAGGGTGGAAAATTTAAATTTGGAGAATGAACTTGGGTTTAAATACTTTGATATAAATCTGTCTGAACCTGTTGGTATGATTGTTAGTTACATAAGTCACAGTGGCTAAGAAGAGCATTCTTGGTGTGGAACCTTCTAGAAGGTGGATGAGGAGCCTCTCCCATAGCTGGTTTGCAGCCCATAGAAGATCTAGAGTACAGACACACAGTGGCTACAAGACAGAGCATTAAGCTGGGCATTAGTGGCTTGCACTTAATATTCCAGCTACTCAGTAGGATGAGACCTGAGGATCTCAGTTTGAAGCATTTTTTTAGGACATTCACATTTTTTTTCTGAATTCTGAGTCATCAGAAAAAGCAGAGTAATTGACAAATAGGGGAAATTACTATAATTCTCCTCTGAAAACACAAATTTGATAATCAGAGAGACATTATTGGCTTGAAGGAATGTATTTGCATTGAATTGAAAGTAGGAGCAGGGCTGGGAGCATGGCCTAGTGGTCTAATGCTTGCCTAGAATGCATGAAGCCCTGCGTTTGATTCCCTGGTACCATATAACAGAAAAAGCCAGAAGTGGTACTATGGCTCAAGTGGTAGAGCTCTAGCCCTGAGGAAGCCCAAGGACAGTGCCCTGAGTTCAAGACCCAGGACTGGCAAAAAAAGGAAAGAAAGTAGGAACACCCAGGCGCCAGTGGCTCATACCTGTAATCGTAGCTACTCAAGAGACTGAGATCTAAGGATTGCAGTTCAAAGTCAGCCTGGGCATGAAAATCCATGAGACTCTTATCTCCAATTAACCATCAGAAAACCAGAAGTGGCACTGTGGCTCAAGTGGTAGATTTTTAGACTTGCACAAAAGAAGCTCAGGAGCAACACCAGGCCTTGGGTTCAAGCCCCAGAACCTGCACAGAAAGAAGGAAAGAAGGAAGTGAGGGAGGAAGGAAGGGAGTGCTAACACATAGAGGTGGAATTAAAGATGACATTTCCAGAACAGGGACAGGTAGATATTGGAGAAAATGAGTTATAATTTAATTTGTCTGGCTCATGGCTGTGGACTTGTTAAGTCTCCATTCCTGGCCCTGACTGATGCTAATGGAACTTGTTCTTGCAGATAGAATAAATAATTATTAACAATTCTGCTTGGGTTCCAGTGGCTTATGCTATGCCTGGAATCTTAGCTACTCAGTGTAAGAAATGAGAGGCTAGTCACCAATAAGGGGCTCAAGGCTTTACTGAGGGACAGACCTGCTGGGGTGCTCCAAGCATGAAGGGAGGCAGGTGTTAGGTGGGCTACAGGAATTGGAGGGATAGTCTCATTTCCAGGAGTGTAACAAGACTGTTGGAACTGGGGCAGGAATTTGCACGTCACATTGGGAAAACAGTACAACACTAGGGAAATAGAAACCTAAACAGGGTGGGGACTTAGCAAGCTTAGACTCAGGATGGTAAGATCGGAGGCTTGTGGTTCAAAGCCAACCCTGGCAGGAAAGTCTGTCAGACCCCGATCTACACTTAACCAGCAAGAAGACTGGGAGCAGAACTGTGGTTCAAGTGGTAGAGTATCTGACTTGAGTGTAAAAGCCAAGTGAGAACCTAAGGCCCCAAGTTCAAGATTCAGTACTGGAACATACATATATACACACATAAAGAAGAGAAAAGACTGTGGAAATATCAGTAAACAGTAGCATTTGAAACAGGCAGGGTATCATTTGTATGATATGCTTGTATTGGAACATCTCAGTCTGAAATTTTATAGCTTTTGAAATATTTGTTTGCACACAATGGGATATCAGTGAGACAAGTCTAAGCACAAAATTCATCTATATTTCTCTATACACTTTATACACAAGCCTGAAGGTAATTTTTGTGTTGTGCTCTCAGTTGGCTTTTTTGCTCAAGGCTAATACTCTACCACTTTAGCCCACACCTTTACTTGTGGTGTTTTGCTGGTGAATTGGATATTTCTCTCAGATTTATCTTCCCTGGCTTCCTTTGAACTCTGATCCTCAGATTTCAGCCTCCAAAGAAGCTCGGGCTACAGGTGTGAGCCATCGTGCCCCACTGGGGGTAATCGCATACAGAATTTTTGGCATACTAATGGTGTGACTATGATGCCTGATATGAAATATTCCTCTTTCTAGGACTCATGTATCAGTCTTCATTTTTAATATTTAGATTAGGGATGCTCAACCTGAAATGTATCCTCCAGGTCAAGGTTTAATAGAGTCATATGTCGAAAATGCCCACCAAGAATACATTTGTTTATAAAGTGTGTTATTTTTGGAATATTGCTAGTAGGATTTGTATGTTTGCCTGACCTTTCCTTTTCCTTTCTTTTTCTTGTGTTGGTACTGGGGCTCAATCTTTGGACCTAGGTTATCTTTTTTTTGCTCAAAGCTGGTACCCTACTACTTTCTGGCTGGTTCAGGCTGGCCTCCAACTTGGTCCTCACATCTCAGCTTCCTGAATAGTTGGAGTTACAGATATGAGCCATCAGTACCTGGCTTAAGATTTTTTTTAAAAAAAATAAGAGGTCAATAAGTGAATAAACTTTGGTACTATATTAAATGACTATCATGAAAGAGAGGCTAGAAATATAGCTAAACATGAAAAATTTGCTCCTTTCTCTTTTTCTTATTCTGTGGACTTTTCCTGTATGCTTCACTTATTGTAAAATATATATGTATATATATAAAATAATCAGAGGTCATCAGAGGTGCATATGCCATATGTTGGACTTTGAAGAATGTGTGCTTTCTGTTATACCTTTCATTCATCTAAAACAAATACATTTCTGTTAGTTTTCTGGACTAGTAATTCTAATAATTTTTTTGTTCTCAATTTTGTTATTGTGTTGCACTACCTAGGTGGCTGGGATTGTGGGTAGAGCGGATGTGTTAGCCTGCCTCCTGTTCCTGCTGGCTTTTCTCTCCTACAACAGGTAAGTGTAGAGTACTGTCCTCTGAGATTACTGTCACTGTGTGCCATGTGAAGAAGGAGCTTCCGTGTTGACAGTGGGAGGCTCTGCACATTGAAGAGGTCTAGAGCTTCAGGGACAGGAGCTCCTTGGGTATCTGTCATTTCCAGCTCCACTTGGAACCAGAGCTATCATTGTAAGAGACGTTTCCAGTGCGAGGACTCTAAGCTTTTGCTTCTTGGTTGCTTTTACCTGCAGTGTCTGTCTGGAAATGGAATTTAAAATCTTTGCTTTAAGCCAGAACTTATTGAGGGGAGTATACAATGCTCTGGCTGTTTGCCATTTAATTTCTTCTCATTTGGTTCCTTTTATTCCATCTTTATTATCCTCACTAAGGTTTAACATAGTAGGTTAGACTGTAGTGTTTCTCATCTGTCTTTTTCCAACTTAGAACTATTTCATCAAACAGGTAAAATGATTTTCACTACCTCTTTTCTATTTATGTCATTATTTTCTATTATATTGTGCTTAAAATGCTCCAAATGATGAGATTCTCACCTGAGCTGTGATATCCTCATAGCCGAAAGTGTGGATTAAAAGAGTAGAAGTGGAGCAGGTGGCCAGGTGTGCAGGCCAGCCGTGCTGCTCACTCTGAAGTCATGTCTAGGGAAGGATTTCACTTTATCTTTACTGCACATCTCAGGGACTGGGTTTTAGGAATGCTGTTGTAAACTCTTGGCTCATTCTCTGGTGCTTAGCCACATGCACTTGGGCTTCAAGCAACCCTCTGAAGCCCTGGACCAAAATCAGTCTTTTCCCTTTTAGCTGCTCCACTGTGTTTTGGTCTCAACTGCCCAAAAGTAATTCATGTATGAAGGAGAGAGAGAGGGGGAGGGGAAGGGAGAAGGGGAGGGAGAGGGAGAGATGCTCCTAGTTAAAATCACCTTCTGAGCACTAGACAGCAACATGGTTACTAGATCTTGCCCCAAAAGGTATGATATCTTAGTGGCCCACATTTCTTAGGTTAAGAAAATGTGCAATGTGTTTTCCAGGAGCCTGGGTCAGTGCTGTGCTGGGGAAAGATTTCCTTCCACGGATTCTCCTGTCTTCTTGCTGCTGAGTCTGCTCCTGGGGACATTCGCCATGCTGGTGAAAGAGACAGGCATCACTGTGTTTGGAGTGTGTTTGGTTTATGACCTCTTTTCTCCCTCCTACAAGGAAGGCAAGGTGTAAGTCATTTTATTACTATTTTTTGGATGCTGGTACTAGGACTGGAAATCAGGACCTCATGTTCTTGCTTGGCTTCTTTGCTCAAAGCTGATGTGTCGGGGTTTTTAGTTCTCGGTCTCTCCCGACCCGCAGGAGGGACAGGGAGAACACACCCTGACGGATGAGCCGAGAAAGGAGAGGGCCCACTGACCGCCCGCACCCAGCCCTCCCTTTCGGGAGGACAATCAGACGTGTCAGGGAGATCCGTCAAGGCAGGAACTCATTTATTCAGGAAGTCCCTCCAGCTAATATCGGGTGCCGGAGCCTATCAGCACAAAGATGGGCAGGACAGGGAAGTCCACGTGTTTACTCTCACTATAGGTCTCAGCAGAGAGTGATAAAGCAATAACACATTTGTACCCAATGGTAATCAAGTCTCAGCAGAAAGTGATTCACAATACTGACGATATAGCTCAAAGTTAGGCATGGCGTTCATACATGACAGCTCATTTCTTTTTTTTTAAATTTTTTTATTGTAATTAGTAAAAGGGTTACATGATATTTGCCAGATAGAAGGTGCGTTAATTCACATACATTGATACCCTTTCACATGTCTTGGTACCCATTTCCCTCCCCCCCTACACCCCCCACCCGTCTTGGTTTTCCCCCATGACAGCTCATTTCTTTGTGTGGTTATCCTACTCAATGATGCAGATTCATGGGCCAGCCTGCCCCTGCACTCGGCTTCCAGCATCTCCCCCGTCTTTATTTTAGAAAAAAAAAGAAACAACCTAGGATCTATAGGGCTACCATCATATCAGATTGACTGTGCCTGTCTTAGGTGTCTCCAAGCTTGTTAGTCTTCTTACCTGTCATGGGATCACCAAGTACTCTCTACTTGGCTCCTGTCTTAGGTTGATAGGCTAACAGCTGGGACTTACCCGTCTCTTACTACCAGCTGTCCATTTGAGCAAGCCACACCTGAGGGGATGCACCTGTTTCCATGGCAGCAAATGCCATTAGCATTCACTGTCTGCGTTGACTGTATTATTTTACACATGCAATGTAGACATATTACAATTATAGCACATAAAAACCCAAGCTGATCAATCCTGCCTACCTTTGACTAAATCACAAAATAGCCTCAAATAAAGATGACCAATCATCCAAGCTTGAAATATCAACATGTGTCTGATTAACAATAATTATTTGTGCACGTAGAGAGGCCGTCAAGTTATCAAACTGAGCATTCCATGTTACGTCCAAGTTCTTTAGACAGATTAGCCGCTCGACTGAAATTATTATATGGTACTCCGTCAAGCAAAATCCGGAATAAGCAAGTACACAAGAGGTGCTCATCACCTGCTCCAGAATATTCAGTTGTTCTTGCAATAAATCAACTCGTTGATTAAGCATAACAATTCCAGTCCTCACATGCTGATTAATGGCTTCTTGGGTCTGCAATGCAGTATTCAAAGCTGTAGGAACCTCAGTGGCAAGGGCAATACTCGTGGCAGTAACGGCAGCCACAGATGTGGCAACGGCCACCGCCATGGCCAGGGAAATACCAAAATCTCTTTTACTTCTTTTACTGATAAGCGGGAAAGCATATTCCTCCACCTGTATGACTAAGAAAACAACATTCATGATAACATGAAAAACTAATAGAATTATTAGAACAAATAGATATTGAAACCAATAGAAAAACTAAGACTACCACGCAAATGAACCGTAAGATTATCAGACAAAGGGATAATCATAGGGAATAGCAGGGAGGCCAATGGAAGAATTAGTGGAAAACAAAGATGGAAATATTGGTTAGAGGAAGTGGCCACCCTTTAACAGTGGCCCATACGATGAGCTTGGGATCCACATGGGAGCACATTAAAAAGATACTCGTGCTAAGTAGAAGAGCCTTCATCTTGACCGACATGCTTCCAAGGAGCCTCCACCGTCTGACGTATCAGTCTCTCCGACACCCAGATGGGACTGTCAGCATCCTGTGTAAAAATACCAACACTTCCTCAACCCCACATGAGAACAGGGTCTGGTCCTTTCCAGTTTCCAGAGAGAATATCTTTCCAAATACTAAAGGCTTATGACTTCTAGAAGGATTAAAATGTCTCCTGCAGAATGTCCTTTAGCATCAAGAGTTAAAAAATTTAAAGTAAAAGGAGCTATAGCAAGTCTATCCTAGGGAGTCTTTGTTTTAAAAGCAACAATTTTAATGTCTGATATGCACGCTGTACTATCCCTTGCCCTTAAGGATTATAAGGAATACCTGTTTTATGAACAATATTTAAAGTTGCACAAAATTGAGGAAAGGAAGCAGATGTATATGCCAGACCATTATCTGGTTTTATACTTTTAGGCATCCCCATAGCCACACATGCATGCAGCATGTGAGATATGACATCCTTACCATTTCTCCAGCATGAGAGGAAGCAGATATGAATCCAGAACAGGTATCAATAGATACATGCACCTACTGCAGAGTACCGAATCTAGGCACATGAGTAACATTCATTTGCCAAACGTGATTGGGTTGTAAACCTCTTGGATTTATACCCAGATAAGGCACTGGAAGGGAGGGAGCACACTTTTGACATTGTCTAACAACCATTCGGGCTTGCTCTTTGGTAATATTAAAGTGCTGTTTAAGGGTCATACTATTAACATGGAATTGAGAATGAAAGCGAGCAGCCTGTTCCATTACTGAAAAAACGAAAATAGTTTTCATAGCCAGGAAAGCTAATTGATTTCCTTTACTTAACGGGCCTGGAAATCCTGTGTGAGCTCGTACATGCCCGATAAAAACAGGATTGCTACATTTCCACAAAATTTTCTGAATCTGGAAAAACACAAAAATGGCGGGAGTTTGTGGTGAAATAGGTCCAGCAATTTCCAGAGAAGGAAAAGTTGAACAATATACAAGCTATCAGAAAAAACATTTAAAGGAACATGAGGATAGCGTTGTAAGGCTACAATGATAGCCTCCAATCTACTAATTGAGCAGACTTATGAGGGGTAACATGTGTAAGTACAGTATTTTTAGTAACCACAGCAGCAGGGCTGAGAGAAGATCCATCTGTAAATACTGTCAAAGCCTTTGGGATGGGATTCTTTGTAACTATAGTGGGAAATATAATGGGATGTTCTGAACAGAATGATAACAAACTAGATTTGGGAGGATGATTATCAAAGTAGGCTTGAGTAGAGCATTGTATAATGGCCATTCGTTGGTATTTCTGATTAAATATTCCAATTGTTGAAATGTATAAGGGGTAATTATCTCACAAGGATGAACTCCAAAAACCCTAAGGGAGGTAGTAAGGGCTTGCATAATTAATTCAGCTATCATAGATGGATAAGGCATAATAACTTTCTTTAGGGAAGTTGAAAAATGGACCCACAAAAGAGGACCTTCTTGCCAAAAAAAACTCCGGTAGGTGTATAAGCAGAAGAAATTACAATAAACATGAGCTCTTTAGAAAAGTCAATACGATCACAATGAGCTCTTTCAATAGCTTTTTCTACAATAAGCAAAGCTTTTCTTCCTTCTGGAGTAAGCTCCCTATGAGACGAGAGATCAGGATCCCCTCGTAATATCTCAAATAAGGGTTTAAGTTGTCCTGTAGATAGCCCCAAGGAGGGATGCAGCCAACTAATATCCCCTAAGAGATGTTGAAAATCATTTAAAGCAATCAATTTATCTTTAGCAATTTGAATTTTTTGTGACTTAATACACGTATCCATAATTTGATATCCCAAATACAGAACGGGAGAACCTGATTGTACCTTTTCCTCAGCTGTATGTAGTCCATGACTCTTTAACATATCTGACATCAAGCCAAAAAGTTGTAAAAGTAAATTTAAATTATGGTGTGTTAATAAAACATCATCCATGTAATGTATTACCATTACATCAGGATAGCTTTCTCTAAGTGGCTTAATGGCTGCATCAACATGCACCTGACATATTGCAGGGCTGTTAGCCATACCCTGAGGTAGGACTTTCCATTGAAATCTTTGACAAGGACCTTCATTATTTATAGCGGGTACTGAAAAGGCAAACCTTGGAACATCCTCAGGATGTAATGGAATAGAAAAAAATCCTTAATGACAATAGTAATTATTTGATATCCCTTTGGAATGGCTAGAATGGCTACAGGATTAGGGAGGCCAGGTTGCGTGGGACCCATAAGTTGCATAGAAGTATTAATGCCCTCAAATCATGAAGATGTTGCCATTTCCAGATTTCTTCTTTTATTACAAAAATAGGGGAATTCCAAGGAGAAATAGAGGGCTCAGTGTGGCCAGCTTGCAGTTGTTCTTGTACTAACTTTTGGGCCGCTTGGAGTTTCTCCTTTGATCAGGGCCACTGAGAGACCCAAATAGGACTCTTAAATTTTCAGGTTATTTTTAATGGTGATTTCGCAGTGGTCCTTAATGAAAAGGATAACCAACTCTACAGCGGTCTTTTTTTGGGTTATGGGCAGAGGCTAAGGATTTCCGTGAAGATGTTTTCCTAGACCTTTCCCTTCCAGGTAACCCTGCTTGTGCATCATTGTCCAGGCTCTCTTACCTGGATAATATCCTCAGTCAGGTTTTACCATCTAGGATTCTTTGTTTTCCTTGACAGGTTCTCTGGTAAGATGTTCTCCCATTTGCTGTAATATATTTCTGCCCCATACTGTGATAGGCAACGATGCCAACAATAAGGCTGAAAAGTGCCTTTGTATTCCTCCTCACTCCGTTCAGGACTTTGTGAAAATCCTAACCCCCTCAGCGTGCAATCAGCCTTCTGAAGAGGCCATTGCTTAGGCCAGTGTTGAGCGTTGATAATGGATATGTCTGCCCCAGTATCAAGGAGAACCTCAATGGTCATTCCTTGCACAAGTAATTTGAGCAGAGGCCTTTTTGAACAATCCTGCACCCAACAAACCATTTGTTCTTTCCCAGTTGACCCAAATCCCTTGGATTCTCTGTTTTGAGGCATATGCATACTTGGAAGTAAGATTAATTGGGCTATTCTATCTCCTGGACTGATGACTGAGATACCATGGGGAGAATTCACCATAATTTTAATTTCACGTGTATAATCACAATCTATAACCCCTGGAAAGATATGAAGGCCGGAAAGGGTAAGCGAACTATGCCCAAGAAGTAAGCCTACTGAATTGGAGGTAGAGGCCCTGACACCCCTGAAGGAATTAATTGGACTCCCATCTGAGGTGTTAATATGAGTGGGGAGGTGGAGCAGAGGTCCAATCCTGCATTGCCTGAGGTTCCTCGGACGAGAGAGTCAATGGAAAGAAAGGATTATGATGAGGAAGGGTCTGTATTATGCCCAGAGTATGGCTCACTGGCATCTCCATAGCCCTGTACATTTGCAGGCCCAGAGGCAAAGGGCCCCGCCTTCCATTTTTTGACCAGGGCCTATTTACCGGGTTCCCATCAATGTCAGTGGCAGATCTACTCATTGGCCCAATGTTTACCCCTTCTACAGTGCCAGATCCCTGGCACTGGGGACTTTTCGGTCTTTACCACCAAAGCTCTTTGGGGCCCCTTATTAGGACATTGCTTCTTAAAGTGTCCTTGTTGGCCTCACTGAAAACAAGTTCTTTGTCTAGCTCCCCCTGCAGGGCCCAAGGGAGATACACCCCTCATGGCTGCCACAATCACCTGTCCTGTGACCACTGCATCATTAATGTCCCCACAGACTTTTATGTAAACTGATAAATCCTTTTTCCCTTTCCATGGTCATTGCAGCTTGACACCATTTGTTTGCCTTTTCAAATGCCAGCTGAAGTATTAATGGCATCGCAGTGTCAGCATCGCCAAAGACGCGAGTGGCTGTTTTGAGTCTATCTACGAAATCTGCATAAGGCTCGTTAGGTCCCTGAAGAACCTTTGAGAGATTACCTTGTAAATCACCAGAACCTTGTAAGGTCTTCCATGCTCTGGTAGCTGCAGTAGCAATCTGCGCATGTGTTCCTGGTTCACACTGAAGCTGTGCCTCTAACGCGGCATACTGACCCTCACCTGTAAGCATCTCTATTTCTTTGTGGGAAACCGGCTGCAGCATTTCTACGTGACGTTTCTAGGGATAACTCCTGCCAGCCAGTCTTTCAAATCAGATATTGTCCTCCACTCAGCACTGCCTTACATAATTTTTTCCAATCATTGGGAACCAAATTTAAATTTGCCAATGAGTCTAACATACTAATAGTGAAAGGCGCTTGGGGTCCATAAGCTATAACAGACTCCTTTAGCTGCTTAACAGATTTAAAATCTATTGGTTGATGAAATCTCACCTGATTTTGATCCTCAAACACTGGAAAACCCCTCCCATCCCCCATTTCTAACACTTCTACTCTTTTAGCTAACTTGCGGATAGATCGCTGTTGGCTCCTCCCATGGAGTCGCAGATGGCAGTGGCTCCCTACCTTGCAATTCTGCACCCGAGCACAGGCTTTCTAAATCACTACCATTCAATTCTTCCTCTTCCTGCTTACTCGATTCTCTCTCAAGTATTTCTCCAAGCGTCTTTGTGCTTCTTTCCACCTGTTCTTTTAATTGTTTGGACAAAAACAGGCACTCCCATACAAGTTGCCACATAGGAAATGTTACAATATTTTACCTTGTTTTCTGATATACTGTATATGCTTATTTGGTTATTTGAAATCAGATAGGGAAGGGGGGAAAACAAGATGAGGGGTAGGGTGGGGGAGGGAAATGGGGACCAAGACATGAGAAAGGGTATCAATGTTTGTGAAGTTATGCACCTTCTATCTGGTGAATATAATGTAACCCTTCTATTAGTTACAATAAAAATATATGAAAAAAATAAGGGGCTCAAGGTCTTGACTGGTTGTTTTTAGGGAGAGATCTTGGGAACAAAGGAGCTGGTGTCTCTTGGCATAATAAATTGTTCATGATAACTTTGTTTATTCTGTTATGTACTCAGGAGCAACGGAGTCCTCCCTGAGCACAGCCCTCAGCAGCCTGGGAGCCCCCGCACCTCCTCCCTGCCACCCCACTCCCACCGAGATCTCGGGAGGCAGCGGTTCCCACACAAAGTGGGTTGGGGTGGTTGCCATTCCCCCCTGCCACCAGAACCCAAAAGTGGATTTCTGCTATCTCCAAGAACCCTGTGGACCCTCATGAGGTACTGGATTAGGTGTTGGTAGCATGTCTTCACTGTTCAGCATTGCCTGGAGAAGGCACCTTTTTTCACTCTCTCCCTCCTCTTGTCTTTTCATCTTTTTCCTTTTCTTCTGTTCTCTGTCCCTCTCTCCCTTCGTTGCCTGTATGAATTGGGATAAGAAGAAAGGAATAAGCCAGTTGCTGGTGGCTACTCAGGAGGCTGAGATCTAGGATTGTGGTTTGAAGCCAGCCCAAGCAAGAAAATCCACGAGACTCTTATCTCCCATTAGCCTCCAGAAAACCAAGGGTGGAGCTGTGGCTCAACATGGTGGAGTGCCAACCTTGAGCAAAAAAGCTCAGGAATAGCACCCAGGCCCCGAGTTCAGCCCCAGGAGAGAGAGAGGGGAAGGGGGAGAGGAAGAGGGAGAGGATAGGGAATAGCTAGAGGAAGCAAGGAAGGCCCTTGCTATCATTTGAAGATAGAAGTCACGGGCCCTGGTCTGTGAAGCTTCCGCATCAAAAGAGTCCCCTCCCTTTCCTGGATATGCTCTGCCAACACCTATTCATGGACTGTCATGTGAATTAAATTCTTTTTCAACTTTTAAAATGTGTGTGTGTGTGTGTGTGTTTGTGTGTGTGTGTGTGCGTGCGCATGTGTGCGCTGTGCGCACGCGCGCAAGTGTGCATATGCCAATACTGAAGCTTGAACTTGGGACCTTGTATTCTCATTTGACATGTTGGTTGGTTGGTTGGTTGGTTGGTGTCCTGCTACTTAAGCCACATACTTTTAGCAAGTTAATTGGAGATAAGAATCCCAGGGATTTCCCTGCCCAGGCTGGCTTTGAATCTCAATCCTTAGATCTCAATTTTTTGAGTAGCTAGGATAACAGATGTGAGCCGCCAGAGCCGGGCCTGTTGGTGTGAATTTATGACAGTACAGGTGTGGAAGGGAATCCCTGGAACTCTTCTCCACATATTTCTGAGGATTCAAGAAAACCGTGAGTGTGAGATTATCCTTCTTGTGACTGCTTTGATCTAGTGCTGGCAATTAGCAGTGTGTTCATCATCAATGCACGCAACGAAGTAGGTGGTTTGCTTCTTTTATACCTCAAGCTGCAGGAAAGTGAGAATTTAGCAGCTATTTGTTTAAGATGAGCTCAGGCACATAAGAATTCTCAAGAGTTTCCTGGATCACTGATGGCAACTCCAAACACAGGTTGAATAATCCCACGAAGGGCATCAAAGAAGGGCATCAAAGTGAAGCCTAGTTTATAGAATAAGAACTTGAAGCACAACAGAAAAAAGTAAGAGACTCCTTAAACTAGACTAGTAGCCTTGATTGCATTTCCCAGTTGGAAATTTTCTGGTTCATCTAGGACACTGGTAGTTTATGCTTGTAATCCTTGCTATTCAGGAGACTGAAATCTGAGGATCACAGTTCAAAGCCAGCCCAGGCTAAAAAGCTCATGGCACTCTTCTCTGCACTTAATCATTACCTAAAAGCTGGAAGTGGAGGTACGGCTTAAGTGGTAGAATACCAGCCTATGCAAAGAAGTCAAATGATGAGTACCCAAGGCCCAGAGTTCAGTGTGTGTGTGTGTGTGTGTGTGTGTGTGTGTGTGTGTGTGTGTGGCTTTTTGTTCTTGTTGTTGGTTGTGGGACTTGACCTATGGGCCTGGGCTACTGCTCTACCTCTTGAGCTACAGCCCACTTCCAGTTTTAATTAAGGAGATAAGAGTCACATGGACGTTAGTGCCTGGACTGGCTTTGAACCAGGATCCTCAGATCTCAGCCTCCTGAGTAGCTAGGATTACGGGCATGAGCCACCACTTTCTCTTTTGGTTCTGTTTTTTTTTAAATTTCTATTTATTTATTTTTTTGCCAGTCCTAGGGCTTGAACTCTTAGGAATGGGCTCTATCCTTGAGCCTCTTTTGTGCACAAGGCTAGTGCTTTACTACTTGAGCCACAAATCCATCTTCAGCTTTTTCTCAGACTTTCCTGCCCAGCCTGGCTTCAAACCACTATCCTCATGTCTCAGCCTCCTGAGTAGCTAGGATTATAGGCGTGAGCCACTGCACCTGGCTTTCCTTTGGTTTTTAAACTGAGCTTAGAATAAAAATAATTTCCTCAAAATATTTCTTGGCTTAATTCGGAACATTACACTAAAAGCTTCTTCCAATAAATCTCATGCTAAGAGGCAAATTCTTTTTAATTTATGGATAAGATTCGGTGGAGTTTCTACTCATTGACAGAGCCGTGTTTGTTCTCAGTTGGATACTGATTCCTGGCAGCCTTCACCGCTCTGTGAATCGCAGCCAGTTTGTGGTACGTTCTCTTTCTCACCACGCAGAGCAGTCAAGCTCAGGCATCTGCTTCCAACTGCATGCACCAGGACATATGTTGAAAGAGAAAACTCTCAGGAGGCAGGCATTTCAGGTTGGCATGAGACACAAGCAGCTTCTGGACTGGATCTCAAGTGGTACACTTTTCTATTGGCAACCAATGCCATCTACAGTACTCAGGAATAGCAGTTCAAGGCCAACTCCACGTGGTTTAATGGCAGCTTTCTGTTCTTACCCAGAGCATTGCAGGCACTTGTAGGGGGTTGTAAGTAGTTGTTGTGGATTCCTTACTCTTTTGGTTAATGCTATTGTCGTCCAGTTTAGCATTTCTTGTTTCCTGTTCCATTTCTTTTTGTTTGTTTGTTTGTTTTTGTTTTTGTTTTTTTTCCAGTCCTGGGCTTGAGCTCAGGGCCTGAGCACTGTCCTTGGACTTTCTCAAGGCTAGAGCTCTACCACTTGAGCCTCAGCACCACTTCCGGCATTTTTCTATGTATGTGGTACCGAGGAATAGAACCCAGGTCTTCGTGCACGCTAGGCAAGCACTTTAACCACTAGGCCAAACTCCTGGCCCCCATTTCTTTTTAAAGAAGTCTGTCAGAGTGATAGTAATAAAAGCAGTGCCATTTTGTCTTAGCTTTGTAAACACTTATAGGGCATATAAATGATTCTTTTGTGACACCCTGAGGATCCTCAGATCTGCCTGCTGAATAGTGGGGATTATAAGAGTGAGACACTGACACCAAACTCTGTTTCAGATTCCTCAAATATTATAGTACTTATACCTATTGTGAAAAATGAGTTAACATGTAAAATGAGCTTCTAATAGCTATTTTTTTTGTCTGTTGTGGGGCTTGAACTCAGGGCCTAGGTGTTGTCTCTGAGTTCTTTTGTTCAAGGCTAGTGCTCTACCACTTTGAGCCACAGCTCCTCTTCTGGTTTTTGAGTAGTTAATTGGAGATAAGAGTCTCACAGGTACTTTTCTGCCCAGGCTAGCTTCAAACCGTGATCCTTAGGTCTGAGTCTCCTGAGTAGCTAAGATTTCAGGTGTGAGTCACTGGCACCTGGCTTTATAATAGCCTTTAAATATAGCTTTTCATAACTCCTGCTCATGTTTACTTCATGCTCAAACCTGATTGGAATAATTATTGTTTAGAAATGTTTTCTTTTATTAACTTCCCTTTTTGGCTATATTTCTAAAGGAAAATTGTAAACTTTGACTCATCATATGCTTTGACTTGTTTACATTATTTAGTTGGTTTCATTTCATGGGATTACAATATCTTAGAGGGAAATATTCAATAATGAAAGTTAAACATATTTGTAGCATTGATTGAAGACTCATCAGAGTTTAATAGGATAAAGAAAGCTTATGATAAGACTTCATTTTTAGATAATGAATGCTGGCCTCATTTTAAAAAACTCAGAATTCGTAGTTCTTAGCTTCTGAGCTTGTTGACTTTTTAATATTGTCATGTATTTAGGATGATAGTTGAGTGAAGCATTAATAAACAAATCATTAGGTGGAAAATCAAATAAAGGCTTAATTCACTAGTTTTTAAAATAGACATCCTAATTACCATGAAAGAAGTGTTTCCTATTATGGATTTATGAATTTTTAATAGCATTCATAGTACCATGATCTTTATTCCTTTATGTAGAAGGTGAACATTCATAATGATTCTGAAATCTTTGGAAGCTGCTGTTTCCAAGAGGGACTCAACATTATTAAGATTTTTCCTTGTCAGATGCTGGTGGCTCAGGACTATAATCCTAGCTACTGAGATCTGAGAATTAAGGTTTGAAATCAGCCCATGCAGAAAGTCTGTGGGCTCTTACATCCAATTAACCAGAAAAAAATAGCCAGAACTGGAGATGTGGCTCAAGTTAACGAGCACCAGCCTTGAGCAAAAGACTCAAAAATAGCTCCCAGGGATGGGAGTGTGGCCTAGTGGTGGTAGAGTGCTTGCCTAGCATTCACAAAGCCCTGCATTTGATTCCTTGGTACCACATACACAGAAAAAGCCTGAAGTGGTGCTGTGGCTCAAGTGGTAGAGCACTAGCCTTGAGAAAGCCCAAGGACAATGCCCAAGCCCTGAGTTCAAGCCCCAAGACTGGCAAAAAAAAAGAGAGAGAGAGAACAGCTCCCAGTCTAGTCTCTTGAGTTCAAGCCTCTGTACTCTCCACTTCCTCTAAAAGATTTGTCCTTAATGCTTTAGCTTTTGTGAATATTGCTGGAGTGTTGGAATGGAACTTTATGGATTTTTAGGATATAAAGGCAAATGAATTTATCTAATTGGAAAAAAAATCCAAATCCAAACAACCAGCCGGAGTTATGCAAAAAGATGGAATGCTGTTTGTGTTGTATCTTATGAACTCAGTATGCTCTAGACATGTGATGAATTATTGGTATATTTCAGGGTCTGTATGGTGGAGTGTTTGTTAAACATTTAATGTTAAATGTTTTGTAAAAGGGATTTTTTATCTTAAAAAATATTGTCAGGATAATGTATAGAGGGGTTACAGTTACATTTGTCAGGTAGTAGGTGCTTTACTTTTTGCACATTGTTACCATCTCATGTTTTTGTCCCCATTTCCCTCCTCTTCTCCCTCCCAATCATCTTGTTTCCCCCCTTCCCTATTTCCAATAAACCAATAAATGTATATACAATATACCAGGAAACAAAGTCAGATACAGTAACAACATGAGATTTGTAAGAGTTTTTAAAGCTTTATTTTTTTTTTGTCTTTGTGATCATAAGAATGAGAGTAACAGGAGTTACTGTTTGTAATGCAGGAAAGGTCACTCCATGTGTTGACTTAATCGATTTTTTCCTTCTGAGGATCCCAATTGGGAACAAGTTCAGGCAGAAAAGTCACTGAGTCTATCTCCAGACAGCCACCACAAACCTTCAAGTGGAATTGTGGCTCAAGTGGCAGAGCTCTAGCTTTGAGTGAAAAAGCTAAGGGACAGACAGTGCCCAGGCCTTGACTTCAATCCCTGTATGGAAACAACAACAAAAACTAAAAACCAGAAAGCTGAGTGAAATGATCAGCTTGTCTAAAATGGTTAAAATCATCATGATGGGGCAATAATTGGTTGAAAATACTGTCATAGCTAGACATGGTAGAACATGCCTGCAATGCCAGCACTTAAAAAACTGAGGCAGGAGGATTGGAAGTTTGAGTCCAGTCTTCCCTTTAATTATAAAACTGCACTTTTGGTTGTCATGTCTGCATTTTCTGCCCAATTCTGTTTGTTTCTTTCTTCTTTCCAGTTATAAAAGTCTTTTCAGCTGTATTTTTGTGCAAGTGTGAACCTAAAGGAATGCCTTTGGCATAAAACTCTTCCCAGCCCCTCATTGTTTATGAAAAGCCCAAACAATGCAGAAGATCCTGATAACTTTTCTTGGGGCTGAGTTTTTTTTTAATTTTATTTTTGAAAGAGAATACTTTGAAACTGGAGGTAAATGAGAAGGGGGGCAGAGCCTGCTGCTGGAAAATGGCTTCTCCTTGCCTTGGAGTTTGCTGTGGTTCTGGGCCAGTTGTTCTCTGTCTGGGTCTTGGGGTTATAGCTGAACTGACTCCGGAGAGCCAGAGGAGGATGGGGTCTGATACTCTCTGTTAGGTCTGCCCCACCTCCCCACACCCTTAGCACTCTGGGCTTGGGTGCTGTCCCTAGAGGGGGAAAAAAAACTCCACTGTGTGAACCATAGCTCTGTTTCTGGCTTTTCCTGCTCTGGCTTGTTTTGCACCATCGTCCTCAGGTCTGTGTAGGAGGCCCACAGGCCCGAGCCAGCAGCACCTGGCTGAGGCTCTCAGGAAACTATTTACCTTCTCTCTTTTTAAATTGTTAAACTTCACTGGACAGGCTCTTGAGGATGGGTAGGCAGATGGTGGGGGACATTTTGATGGTTCCATTTTGTCATTTTCTTGTCTTTTCCATTTTGGATTCGTGACCTCAGTTCTTTTTAGAACTTAGGGCAAATGGATTTTGAGAAATGTCAATATTCAAGATAAAACATTGACTTCAGCTGTCTTACATTTCATCAAGTTGTGCATTTGCAAACTAAATTGTGTTGACCTTTAAAAGATAGTTTATTTGTTCCTTTGATTGATAAACACATTAAACACCCAGAACAAAGGAGTGTCTCAAGAGGTCATTGTTGCTGGGCTCTGTGGCTCTTGCCTGTAATCCTAGCTACTCAGGAGACTGAGATCTGAGGATCAAGGTTCAGAGCCAGCCCGGCACAAAAGGACCTAAGACTGTTATCTTCAGTTAACCTCTGGAAAAACCTCATGTCAAAGCTGTGTTTACTTAGTCATAGTGATGCATGTGGATTTCCAGTTTATTTTTTGTATGGGCTAATCAGTTGGTGGATGCTGTTGGAATTTGGATTCAGGTCATTGCTCTTGCTAAGCAGGTCCTCTACCACTTGAACCATCTCCTATAGTTATCCCCCTCTCCTATAGTTATTTTTCAGGTTGGCGTGCTTGTTCTTGCTTGGGCTACTGTAGATACAGATTCTCCTTATTTTATACCTCATGCTTAGGTGAGATGACAGGCGATACCTGGTTGTGGGGGCGTGTGCTGTACATGCTAATCTTGGGGCTTGAACTTTCTCACTTGGCTTTTTCTGCTCAAGGCTGGAGCTATACTTACTGCCTGAGCCACACCCCAATTTCCAGCGTTTTTGGTGGTTAATTGAAGTTGTTCTCTCTCTCTCTCTCTCTCTCTCTCTCTCTCTCTCTCTCTCTCTCTCTCTCTCTCTCTCTCTCTCTCTCTCTCTCTCTCTCTCTCTCTCTCTCTCTCTCTCTTCAAACTGCAGTCCTCAGATTGTAGCCTCTTGAGAGGCAAAGGTTACATGTGTGTGCCAACAGCATCCAGCTATCTTATTGTATCTTTACCAGCCTCACTGACGATTTTGCTGGGTGGATATGGAATGGTTCTGCCTTATGTAGTAGGTCTTCCCTAGAAAATTCATGAGGAATTTCTGGGGAACAGAACAGGGACTTGAACTTTAAGACAACCAGTGTGTATCTGTAATAAATGGCAGTGTATGACGGCATTTCCAATAGAATTTTCTCTCAGGCTTGCTGTCATTTTTGTATCCCATCTAGCTTTAATTGTCAAAGGCCACCAGTATACGCAAAAGGAAAAAACCAAACGGGCAACTTTGAACGGCCAGTTGGCCCTATCTGTTTGTAATGCAGGATTGGCATTTGCTATTCAGTTGTGACTAATTGGGAGGCATGATTATTAATGCCAGCCTCCTTGGCATTGCTCTGAAAATTTTCAATTGCATTGCACTTCAGTTCCTTTGGATTTGAGTAGGCTTGGTGAATAAACTCTTGTTTTCTACCTGTTACAGAATTAGGGCCTCCGTCTGCCTGTCTATTCACATGAGAAAAATAGAGCACTGGAGAAACACGTTTGCCCCTTGTTTTTCCATCAAAAATGTTTTCTCACCTGGTATTAGTGGCTCATGAGTGTAATCCTAATTATTCAGATGGCTGAGATCTGAGGATCCAGGTTCAAAGTCAACTGGGTCAGAAAAGTCTGTGAAAATCTTATGTCCAGTTAATCAGCAAAAGACCTGAAGTAGAGGTGTGGCTCAAGTGGTAGAGCACCAGTCTGTGTCAGAGAAACAAGCAAGATAAGGTCCAACTGAGTTCAAGCATAGTTCCAAACAAACAAAAACCCTGAACCTGCATATTCTTTTACTAACTTGTAAGCTTTCCCAAGAAAAATATAAATTCTGTCCAATAATCATTGGACTAAGCTCTTTTATATTATGTCAACTGTCATACTGTAAAAGTCTTTCTTTTCATAGAGATTTCAGCTGTAGCCATTTGGTAGAATTGACCCTATGATATATGAGTCTCTCTTGCTTTTTAACAATGAAAATAGGTGTGTGCAGGTCCGCTTTTGGAAAATGACAAGTATTTGCTGCCATTTTTTGGCAGGGTCTTCATTTACATCCATTAGTCAAAGAAATTAGCTGTTCTAAGCTGCGGCAAGGATAGGAACTGTTTAACCCAGTTAAAGGTGAGGGAGTGTAATTCAGCTGTATCAGTAATTTGTGAAAAGTACCTTTTAACTACCATGGGCAGACAGGTGAACAATTATTCATCAGGTTTAAACTCTAGGCCTTGCTTTCTTGCCTGACATTTTCTTTCAAGGCTGTCTCTGTGCCTCTGGAGCCACAGCACCATTTCTGCTTTTTCTGAGTAGTTTATTGGAGATAAACTACTACTGCCTGGGCTGGCTTTGAACTGTGATCCTCAGATATCAATCTTCTGAGTGGCTAGGAGTTTAGGTATGAGCCACCAGTTCCCTGCTCACTTCCAGCGTTCTTTGGTGGTTAATTGGAGATAAGACTTTGTCAGACTTTCCTGCCCAGACTGGCTTCAAACTGTGGTCCCCAGATTTCAGCCTCTTGAGTAGCTAGGGTTTCAGTGAGCTACCAGCATACTCTAGCCATGAAGCTTTTATCATTGTACATTTCAGAAGCAGAAATATGAGCCTTTTCCAATGTTTTGCAACACATTTTAATTATAGATGATCTTTTGAGTTTGGGGTGAATCCACTGACAAGTAACAGGGCCAAATCTACCTTACAGTAGTTCCAAAAATGTGATTACTCAAGCAAATGTCAGTTGTTGTTTTGTTGTTCAACTCTTAACATGATTACTGAGCTGGTCATTAAATAATGTCTCTGAGCAGTTTTTTTTTGTGTGTGTGTATGTGTGTAAAGTCTAGTCAATTGTCTTTAGAAATATTTCCTACATTTTTAAGAGTTTCTCCAGCTGAGCAAATGTTAAACATTCTTTGAGGCTCCTCCTTCTCATTAATTTTAGAATACAGACTACAATACTGTATATTGTCCACTCCCAGTGGCATAAAGAAATAAAATATCTGGTCTCTGTTTGCTGAAAGCAATCTGTTGCTTTGGGTGCTGCAGACCTTGGGCGGGAGTCAAGGATAGAAAACCACTTCAGCCAAGCATGTGGGTTCTCACAAGAACAAAGCTGCCTGGGAAAATATGTCTGAATTCTTTTCTGCCTGTTCTCACTACTTCATCAAAGCTAAATCCACTCCTCACTGGGCTTGTGTATGGAAATCCATCTTGGTTCCTAATTAAGTACTTACAGAGGGAATAAAAATGAGCCTACCGCTGGTGGCTCACTTCTGTAATCCTAGCCACTGAAGAAGCTGAGATCTGAGGATAATATTTTGAAGTCAGCCCAGGCAGAAAAGCCCATAAAGTTTATCTCTTAATTAACCAGCCAAACACCAGAAGTAGTGGGGTGACTCTACTGGTAGAGTGACAGCCTTGAGTGAAAAAAATCAAGTCTAAAAAGAAATGTACTCTTTACCTGACTTATTCAACTGTAACCCCTCTGCACATCACTTTTATAATGATAATAAAGAAATTTAAAAAGAAAACAAAATCCAAATTAGAGCTAGAGGGCCTGAGTAAAAGCACCAGTACACACACACACACACACACACACACACACACACACACACACGAGCACGCGTGCACACGCCAAATGATTGATTACTTCTGCCTCCTAACAGTCATTTTAGGAATTAAGTGTTAGCCCCAGGATTTTGGGTCAAGAAGATGGGTCACACATTTGGCCATCAGCCGCTGGCGCTGTGGCAGAACCTTTAAGAAGGGGGCCTCCCGGGAGGAAGTGAGCTCACTGGAAGCTTGCGCGTGGAGGAGCTGTCCAAGGCTTCCCTGGCTCCTTCTTGTCCCTTGTTCGTGGGGTGAGCTGCTCTGCCCTGTCATAATGCACTGAATGCTGTGGACCCGTCACCTTGTGGTGAAACCTCAGAAGTAAGAGCCACAATAACGTTGATTTGGGAGTATCTTTCTATGGAGATGAAAAGCTTCCTAATGGCAGTGGCAACACTGTGTCACCATTATCTCCATGTTGTTAGCCAAGTGTGTGTCAGTCCTGGCATGTGAACCATAGACAGTCCTCCCTCTGCTTCCTAGCAGGTTACGGGTACCATGTTGAGCTTCTGCTACTTCTCATGGGCACCAGTGACCCTTCCCGGGACACTGTCTCTTGACAGCCCCTGGTGTTGGACGGTTGTTCTTAAAGTTCCCGAGCTCCTCCTCCGGCCTCAGTCTCCCTCGCTCTCTTCAATGTGAACACACAAGCCTGTACCCATTAGAGCAATACAGTGCTGATTCTCCAACTCCATCTGCTCAAATGAAAACTACCCACAACGTATATATACACACACAGGTGATAAGCACATGATACATTTCTGGAAGATTCATGCATCCATGAATTTATAGACAAATCATTGAATATTAAAGAAAAAGCTTAGAACAATAACAAAATTTAGAAATTAGAGGGCATTTGTTCCATTGGACTGTCCATTTGTCTTATTTATTGTATCTCTATGATCCCCTGAAAGTAATTTGCTTTACTTTCTAAGAAAGTTAACAACACTGTAGTATTTATTTATTTTATTTTTTTGTGGGTCATGGGACTTGAACTCGGCCTGGTTGCTGTCCCTGAGCTCTTCAGCTCAAGGCTACCACCGTACCCTTGAGCCAAGCCCCACTTCCCATTTTCTAGAGGTTGATTAGACATAAGAGTCTCAGATGCTTTTGTGCCCAGGTTGGCTTTGAACCTTGATTCTCAGATCTCAGCCTCCTGAGTAGCTAGGATTATAGGTATGAGCCACTGTGCCTGGCCAGTGTGTATTATTTTTAAAAAATTATTTTAGGGCCGGGAGCATAGCCTAGTGGTAGAGTGCTTGCCTAGCATGCAGGAAGCTCTGGGTTCGATTCCTTGGAACCAGATACTCAGAAAAAACCAGAAGTGGCAGAGTGCTAGCCTTGAGCAAAAAAACAAAACAAAACAAAACAAAAAACAGTGTCCAAGGACAGTGCTCAGGCCCTGAGGTCAAGCCTTCAGTTCAAGAGCGAACTGCACACACCTATTTTCATTGTTACAAAGCAAGAGAGACTCATGCATCACAGGGTCAGTTCCACCAAATGGCTACAGCTGAAATCTCTACACTATGACATTTGACATGAGACTCTCCAGATTCATTCATCCAAAGGAAAGGTAGAGGTGGGACTCAGGGATAGAGCCCAGCTTAGCAAGCATAAAGCTTTGTCCCCGAGGACAAACCCAATACTGGGAAGTGGGGTGCAATCAAAATTTCCTCATGAAAAAAACCCCAAAACAAGGCCAGAACCCAAGAAATGTAGAGTGTTGGTTTATGAACACTCTGATTTTCTGTCTTTGCCCCAGGTCATCAGGGCCACTGGCATTGTGTTTTGGCACAGGAAGTCTCACGGGGAGAGATGGTTGTTTAGATCAACAGAGAAGAACCATGTTATATATAGACGCCTCTTGTCTCAGAGGGGTTTCACTTCTTGACTCATTTCCTCCTTTAAAACCTTGCATCCTATGCTTGGTACGTTCATGCCAGCATGGCCGGGGAAGGGGAATCCTATGGACAGCCTGAGCCAGGCGCATTTGACTTAGAGCAGCGCTGCTGTGACCCAGAACAAAACCAGTTTTCTAACAGAGCCTTCCACTCCTCTGTTGAAATATGACTTGTGCTCCTGTGGTACTGTGGCTGTTGGGCCAAAATCAGGATCCCAGCTCCATGTCTGTTCCATAAGCAAGGTGGGAATGCCAGGCTCACGCCTGTCATCTGAACTGCTCAGGAGACTGACATCAGAGGCTCACAGTACACAGCCAGGCAAGGGTAGAGAAGTCTATGAGCCTTTTATTTCCAGTTAACACAAAAAGAGCCAGATGGGGGATGTGGCTCAAGTGGTGGAGCCACCAGCATTGAGCAGGACACCATGCAAGAGCTTGGGGGCCTGAGTTCAAGCCCAGTATCAGCACCAAGAAGAAGGAAGAAAGCGGAGGAGGAGGTATTAACGTGGGAGCAAATAAGTGAGCAACTGTTTGGAACAGTAATTCTGTGTGATCTCTACATGGATTTAACCCACTCACCCTGGGCTGCCTGCCAGCCCACTTGACCTTGACTTACACCCACTCCACCTTCCCTTCTCACCTTGATGGAACCTTTGGCTGGCAAAAGACTGGGGCTTTGAACTGACATCTTGCCCCCCCCTTTCCCACCTGTGACCCTCCGCACACGCCATCTGTCATGTCTCATGATTAGTGACTTTTGTAGCAGCCCCCACTAGACAAATCTAGTACTCCCAAGGACCCACTGGAAATACCTGACTGTATACAAGGAGTGAGTCCATAGCTCTGGCTGGAGCTCCAGCTCCGCCGTTTTGCCCCCCTGAAAGCCTATACAGGTGTTGAGCCCCTGTCTTTCCTCCATGGCTTTTGAAGCTGATGCTGTGGTCTTCCAGAACTTGAGCTGCGAGAGTGGCAGTAAGGGACTGTGGGGATGGGGGGTAAACTCAGACACAGCTGTGCTGACGGGTCCACTCCAGGGCCCCCAAGAGGTCCTGCTTTACAAGGTCTCAGCATAGTCTTTCTCTTATCCTTCAGGGATTGGGGAAACCATTCATCCATCCATTCATTCATTTTTGGTTTGAACGCAGAGCCTGAACACTGTCCCTTAGTTTTTCACTCAAGGCTGGTGCTCTACCACTTGAGCCACAACTCCACTCCTTGCTTTTCTGCTGGTTAATTGGCGATAAGAGGCTCACAGACTTTCCTGCTCAGGTTGGCTTCAAACTATGATCCTCAGATCTCAGCCTCACGAGTAGCTAGGATTACAGGTGTGAGCCACAGGGCATACCTAGTCTCTCATTTTTAAGGCCACTGAAGCTTTAAAAGTGTAAAAGATCACATAGAAACAGTCAAAACAAATGCTATTGTGAGTGAGTTTTTTGGATTTGAGATAGAGGGGAAAGCCCTTTGCCAATTGAATGAATTTTTGGTTTTCTTTTTTCTTTTCTTATTTTAATTTTGGGCATTAGTCCTGGGGCTGGGAGCTATCCTTAAGCTTTCCTGCTCAAGGCTAGCACTCTTTCAACTAGAGTCACAGCTCCATGTCTGGCTTCTTGCTGATTAATTGGAGTCGAAAGTCTCAACAAATTTTCCTGCCCAGGCTGCACTTGAACCATGGATCTCAGCCTCCTGAGTAGCTAGGATTACAGATATAAGCCACTGGAGGCCAGCTTGAATTATTTTTTTTATGGTGGGTTTTTATTAACAGAATCTATTGGAATATCCTTTAGTGCTTATTTTAGTTCTAGGAACCCCATGCTGTGAGCCTAAGTTGTACCACTGCACTTATTGTCCTTTGTGGCAAGGTGGGTTCTCTGGGGGTGTGTTGTTGGTTTCTGGAGGTGTTTGCTGTGAGAGGACATGATTTTATTTCTCTCTGATTCTGCGTGCCTTTTTCACCCAGCTGCTGTGTGCCCAGGCAGTCCTGTCCTGAAAGACAAAGACTCTTGAAAGCAGCCAGAGTGAGAAGCAGGGTTACCACGGAGCACACACAGTGCCGGGCTGTGGCCAGGGACTGCGCTATGCCAGTACCAGATGCTTAGGGTGCAGATGTGCATCAGGCACATGCATGGGTGGGTATTATGACACCTGATGTGTTGCCAGGGCGTTGTTGCAGAGATGATGATCTTGGCATCTCCAACAAAGAATTTTGTACACACACACAAACACACACACACACACACACACACACACACACACATATACACAGAGGTGCTAGGAGAATGGGAGGCGTTCATGGGTATGATAGTGGCTGGTCTTAGGGAGATGGGGTTGTGACTTGGATAGATGGTTGGGAAGGGATCTGTGCATGTTCTAGTTGCCATCCCACAGTGTTCAGTAAGCTTGAGCCTTAAGTAGAAATTTGTTAGGCAGAGAGAGGTCAGGATGAGGACTCAAAGGTTTACTGGCCTGGAATTCCTTCCCAGAAGAAGCTCTAACTGACCACTAATTACGCACGGCAGGAGCAGCTGTGGGAGGACTAGGGGTGCATTTCAGGACATGACTCTAGAGGGAGGGGATTGGTTTCAGCGTTCTCTCTCTACCTAAGCTGCCTCCATTCCAGCCTGGAGCCTTCGGTGCTCAACTCAGTCCTCATCCAAATGTGTGTCACTCGTCATTCTTCCTGGGCCCTACATGTGACTGTGGAACTAAACAAGTCCCTTTGTCCTCCTTTCTGTGTTTCAGAGGCTGGAGCATAAGGAGGTACTGGTGGGCCTGCTCTTCCTGGCATTCCCGTTCCTTCCAGCCAGCAACCTCTTCTTCAGGGTGGGGTTTGTGGTGGCTGAGAGAGTCCTGTACATGCCCAGGTAATTGTCCTACTTCTGTCCCCAACTTGGGCAGCTGCAGAGACAGTCTACTGTGTATAATGACGCCTGAAGTTGGGGGGAGGGGAGAATTTAGCTTCAAGTGATTTCAACAACAGCTTTGTGCAAATATATATTTTTTAAAGATTTTATTAACACTGATTTTTATATCATATTTCAAATGTCATGTTTAACAAACAAGCATTCAAGAAGGGAATCTATATGCAACCACTGGCACATAGATTGTAGAACATAATTAAAATTAAGCAGAAGGTTTGTATGTCATAGATTCATATTAATCTATATAATTAAACATTATGTCTATAGAGTATACATCCCATCATAGATTTTATGTCTATGTAGTTATGTTTATATCTCCAAGACCATGGCCATAATCTTGGGTTCCCAAATATTGAGTTATTGCTCTTGTACTCTTTGGATCTAATATCCACACATCAAGGAGACCATGCGCCTTTTGTTCCTTTGGTCTTGACTTATCTCACTCAACATGATTCACTCTAGTTTCATCCACTTCCTAGTGAATGCCATTATTTTATCTCGTCTGTTGGCTACATAGAATTGAAATATATATATATATATATATATATATATATATATATATATATATCTCCTGTAGTGCAGCATCTGGGTTGACTATTGTGAACATAGCTAAGCAGGTGTCCTTATCATAGCAAATTTTTTTTGCCAGTCTTAGGCCTTGAACTCAGGGCCTGGGCACTGTCCTTGGGCTTTTTCAAGGCTAGAGCTCTACCACTTGTGACTCAGCACCATCTCTGGCTTTTTTCTATGTATGTGGTACTGAGGAATCAAACCCGCGTCTTCGTGCATGCTAGGCAAGCCCTCCACCACTAGGCCAAATTCCTGGCCCACAAATATAATTTTTATGTGCCAATACTGGTGCTAGCCCTCCACCACTTGAGCCATCGCTCCACTTCAGGCTTTGCTTTTTGCTGGTCAATTGGAAATAAGAATCTCATGGACTTTCCTGCTTGGGCTGGCTTTGAACTTTGATCCACAGAGCACAGCCTTCTAAGTAGCTAGGATTACAAATGTGAGCCATTTGTGCCTGGCCAAATATATTATGTAAAACCATAAGAATTTTTTTCAGCTGGGTGCAGTGGCTCACACTTGTAATCCTAGCTACTCAGGAGGCTAAGATCTGAGGATCAAGGTTCAAAGGCAGCCCACGCACAAAAGACCTTGAGACTCTTGTCTCCAATTAATCACTAGAAAACAGGAAGTGGGGCTGTGGCTCAAGGGTAGGGCAGTAGCCATGAACTGAAGAGCTCAGGGACAGTGACCAGGCCCAGCGTTCAAGCCCTGTGACCCACCAAAAAAAAAAGAGAGAGAGAGAGAATTTCTTCATAAAGATCTTCCCCTCTGAGGTTTTTTTTCTGTTTCAAACCTCAGAAACATTCATTCATGTGGAGGAAACTGATTTTCAAAGAAGCCTTGTACTAGTGACTTACACTTGTAATCAATCCTAGCTACTCAGGAGGCTGACATGTGAGGTTCATAGTTGAAAGCCATCCCAAGCAGACAAACCTAAGAGACTCTAATCTTCAGTTAACCTCTCAAAATCCAGAAGTACAGATGTGGCTCAAGTAGCAGAGTACCAGCAGTGAGTGAAAAGCCAAGCAAGAACACCAGACCCTGGGTTCAAGCCCCAGTACCAGTACAAAATCAGTCACTATGAAAAACTAACTGGCAAGTATGTTAATGTGGCACTGAAAGCTCACCTAAGACAAGAGAATGGCCTTTGGTAGCTATGTAGTTATGCCAAGCTAGGGAATCCAGAGCCCACTTAGTAACTTTGCACCTGGGCTTATTTTTCAGCATGGGCTACTGCATCCTGTTTGTGCATGGACTGAGCAAGCTCTATACATGGCTGAACCGGTGTGGAGCCACTTTTTCTGTTTCCACAGTGCTGCTACTCCTTCTCTTCTCTTGGAAAACTGTGAAACAGAATGAAATCTGGCTGTCCAGAGAGTCCCTATTCAGGTATGACTAGATGGGCAGATGGTTACCAAGCTGGATGCTGAGGGCTCACATCTGTCATCCTCCCTACTCAGAAGCCCAAGGATTGAGGTTCAAAGCCATTTGAGCAGGCAAGTCTAGGAGACTTGTATCTCCAGTTAGGCAAGAAAAAGCCAGAAGTAAAGCTATTGCTCACGTGGTAGAGGGCAACCCTTCAGGGCAAAAGCTCAGAGAAGTGTCCAGGCCTTGAGTGTAAGCCCCAGGACTGCCACCAAAAATAAATACATATAATCGATTTCAAACCATGGGTAATAGTTTTGATCCATAAAATTGCATTTACTCCTGGGTATCAGTGGCTCACACCTGTAATCCTGGCTACTCAGGAGGCTGAGTCTGAGGTTCTTGATTCAAAGTCAGGAAAATACATGAGACTTATTGCCAATAAAGAGTACTAAAAACCCAGAAGCTGAGCTGTTACTCAACTGATGGAGTGCTAGTCTTGAGCAAAAGAGTCTCCCGGGCAGTTCCCAGGCCCTGAGTTCAAGCCCTAGGACTGGGTCAAAACCTAGAATAAGTTTTAACTTTAGTTGTTGCTTTTTTTTCTCCCCCCGATTTGTGTTTTTTGAGTATGTTTGTATGTACTGATATTGAGGCTTGAACTCCAGACCACTCTTCCTTGCTTTTTCACTGAAGGCTGGTGCTCTACCATTTGAGCCACAGTTCCAATCCTCGCTTTTTTTGTTGTTGTTAATTTGAGATAAGAGAATCTTAGGCCAGTTCTTGCCTGGGCTGGCTGGCTTTGAACTGTGATCCTTATATCTCAGCCTTCTGAGTAGTTAGAATTGTGTGTGAGCCACCAGGGCTTGGCTAATTTTAGATTTCCAAAATGATAGTCTAAATGAATGTATGAAAATAAGACTCCTGGGAAAGCTTTGTATCTGTGAATTCAGGTGGAAAGAGCCTGCTGATGAGCCAGGCTATGAAGTCAGCCATAAACAAAATGAAAACAATAAGCCTAATGTCATTGTTTAGTAAAGTGAGTGGCAAAGGCAAGAACCCAGCAAGGAGGAAGAGAAATACAGTGCATCTGTATAGAATATTCCAGTGTGTTAAGCAGTGATCAGTTCTAATTGCCTTATTTTGAACACTAGTTTTGAATGAGAAAATGAAAGATTTTTCATCTCCCAGGGTGTGAGTATGTTAGGTATAACCATGTCACATAAGTGGGGTGTTGGCTTGGACTATGAGTTCCTGGATGCCTGTTTCATATGAGGCCCCAAGCTCATACTTGAATATGTTTTAGATAACCATTTAATAATAGCATCTGAGAATTTCTCTAAGTATTTCTACCAGATGTAGTGATGGAGAGGGTTACATAATAATGCATTGTTACTCTGTTTTATTTAGTGGCATTTAGAGCTTCTTATTCTGTTTTATTTAGTGGCATTTAAAGCTTCTTACTTACAAATAGGACGTATGGCAAGAAAAAAAATGATGGATCATAGATATTCTTTTTGTGTGTCTGTGGTAGTCCTGGGGCTCAAAGTCAGGGCTTGGGTGCTATCCCTGAGCTTGCTTTGCTCAGGGCTAGTACTCTACCACTTGAGCCAAACCTCCACTTCTGGCTTTTTAGTGTTTAATTGGAAATAAGAGTCTAATGGACTTTCCTGTCCTAGGTATCTTTGAACCTCATTTCTCAGACCCAAGCTAGGATTACAGGCATGAACACTAGCCATGCTGGTGATATAGCTGACACCAGTCATGAAAACATAAAAACAAAGGCACACTGATGGCCTCTGGAAGCTTTAGGACATTCCAGAACAACAAGTGGGTAGCCTTTAGGAACCTTTGCTAGGCAAATAGAATATTTTGTTGTTAAAAATAAAGTTTCCAGGGGCCAGGAGTTTGGCCTAGTGGTAGAGTTCTTGCCTAGAATGCATAAAGACCTGCGGTCAATTCCTCAGTACCACATACATAGAAAAAGCCAGAAGTGGTGCTGTGGCTCAAGTGGTAGAGCTCTAGCCTTGAGAAAGTCAACGACAGTGCTCAGGCCCTGAGTTCAAGCCTCAGGGCTGTCAAAAAAACCCAAAAGCTTCTAGTATGCTATTTTCTTTTTTGTGATGGGAATCAAAAGTTACACAGGCAGCCTCCTGAAAGAACAAAACCTTGACAAACGGTTCTGATCAGATCCAAAGCCAAAACCGGTCTGGTGCTTGGCTCCTCTTGTCAGCTGTAGGCCTCTGCTGCTGACTCCACTACTTTCTTGCTGCACTTATACTCACTCCTCTTTTAACTTCTTTCTGCTCCCCCCATTGCTATCCCAGGATTTTGCTTGCTGCCTTGCAGCTGCTAGGCCTCCTCATGGCTTTTAGGGCTTCATGTTTTATTAATCCATGGATTCTTTGCAGCTTCTTTTCATCTTGCAACTTCTGCTACCTTTTCCATTGTTGCCACCTTGACGACACATGGTTTGCTACCTGGTGGTTGTTGCAGGCTCCTGGTTCTGCCTCATGACTCTCCCATGCCATTTCATGGTTTCTTTTCTGCAGGGTTCATATTGTTTCATGGCATCTGCACCCTTTGGGTCCACTGGTGACTTACTACCCCATCCCAGCTGTCTCTTTGCTCATCCACTTCTGAATCAGAATCTCCTAGCCTAGACACCAGAACCCCTCCCTCCACTTAAACATCTGTGTGGTATGTTGTGTCCTCACTCCCCAACCATAGCTATTGACCCGTTCATCCAATTAGTAAGTCTTGACTACGTCCTGTGTAAAATCCTGGCTCTTCCAAGCCGGGACTCCATCTCCCTCTTTCTCCCATCAAAAGATGTTTTTAAGGGCTCATTCCTTACCTGATAACATGTCCTGAGCTGCCTAGAATATAAACCTCTAAAGGAGCACAGAGACTGCCCACCCCCTCCTCAGGCCCAGGAAGGAGTATTAACTTTCCAGGGTCCCACTGCTAGACAGTTTTGAACCCAGAACTGGATCCAAAGTTCTCTAATATTTTAGTGCTTTTTAAGAAAACTTGACCTTTTACCTAAATCCTGATCCGTTGAGAACCTGACACTTAAAGACTCTCCTGTTTCCTGTAAGACCACATGATGAGTTCATGTGTGAGGGATAATGTTGACATGAGTCAGGCAGACATTCACCAGTAATCTGAGGTGGACCAACTGGGGCTTGGAGGAGAGGTATGGAGTGGGCTTTGTGACTCTGAACACAGTTGGATCTTGGATAGGTCGTACTGGTTTGTGCATTTCAAAAGTTAGACTAGTAATGTGTCTGTCTAGGATAGCGGGCAAGGATATAGTTGTTTGTGAAGAGGCATGAAGTAGTATCTATGCAGGGTAAACACCATATCTAAAGCTTCCAGGACATTCCCATGCTATATGTTCTAGGATAGGAGAGAAACATACACGGGAGGCACCGGTGAGTCAGGCACATGAACACACTAATACTCTGTAGTAGTTGATACAGAACACTAAGTAAGTGTGGAAGGTGATGAACATCAATCATTCTATTGCAGATCTGAGAGGAGTATTAAAAGATGAGAAAAGGTGGACGTAGAAAGTACACATGTAATCCCAACCACTCAAAAGGCAAGATAGAGCTAGGAAGATCCTAGCTCAAAAACATAATGGAAAACAGAAGTTTTGGAATTGGGGTTCAGGTGCACTTGCCTTGCATGTGAGAAGCCCTGAGTTTAGTCCCCAATACTGCAACAGTAAGAGCAGGGGAAGGATGGGGGCAGGGATGTCAAATATAAAAAAGCCATAGTGAGCCAGGTGAGGTGGCTCTTGCCTGTAATCCTAGCTACTGTGGAGGCTGAGATCTGAGGATCACAGTTCAAAGCCAGACTAGGCACTAAAGAATGTGAGACTATTATCTCTAACAACTAGAAAACCAGAAGCGGGGCTGAGGTTCAAGAATAGAGTGGTAGCCTTGAGCTGAAGAGCTCAGGGACAGTGCCCGCTGAGACCTGGCTGACCGTGAGATGGTTTGGGCTTAGCAATGCCATGAGGTTCTTCATTGAGTATCTGAAGACAGACCTTTGATTAGTGAGAAGAGAGTGTTGGCCAGGCCCCAGCACTTCCAGCAAGACCTCGTCTCACATGACACACTGCCCCTGACTGTGTTTGTAGATCCAGCTCAGCTGCCCTTCCTAGCTCTGCCTTACACACGTGGCAGATTTTGAGCTGAACTTTCAAGGTTTGACCCTAAATCTGGCCTAAAACCGCCAAAACAGAAACCTTGCTCTCCTTTTTAAACTATTTACCCATTTACCACTGCCTGGGTAAGAACATTCTTATTAAAACTAGTGTAAGAGCAGGGTGGTCACACCTATAATCCTAGCTACTCAGGAGGCTGAGATCTTAGGATCGCAGTCCAGACAAGAAAGTCAGTGAGACTCCTATCTCCAGTGAACTCATCAGAAAAAGCTGGCCATGACACTGTGGCTCAAGTGGTAGAGCATTAACCTTGAGTCTTGAATCAAAGCTCATGGACAGTGCCCAGCCTCCAGAGTTCAAGCCACAAGACTGGCCAAAAAAAGCTGTTCCTAGAGTAGGGCCATCTATGTATGTAATATAAAAACCCTGTGCCCACACAACGTTCAAAATTAGGAGCTTGAACCTGGGTCTCACTCTCTTTGTGTTTTCCACTCAACAGTGGTGCTCTACAGCTTGAGACACACTTCCACTTCCAGGACTAATTGTGAATAAGTCTCCTGCTCAGGCTGGCTTCACCCTTGTTCCTTAGACCTCAGCCTCCTGAGTAGCTATGACTGCAGGCAGGAGCCACCAGAACATGGCTTCAGAGTGACTATTTTCTTTCTGGTTTCTCTCAAGTCTTCTTCAAAGAAGAGGTGTGGAGGAGAAGCATGAAATGCATATGTTAAAGTACTGAATTAAAGGGTGATTTTTACCAGGTGCTGGTGGCTTACTTCTGTAATCCTAGCTACTCAGGAGGCTGAGGTCCGAGAAGCATGGTTGAAAGACAGCCTGAGCATAAAAGTCTGTGAGACTTATTCTCCAATTAACCACCAAAGAGCTGAAAGTTGACCTGTGGAGCACTAGCCTTGAGCACAGACGCTCAGAGGCAGTGTCTAGGCACTGAATTCAAGCCCCAGGACCAGCATTAAGCAAATGAATGAGTGAATCATTGCAGTTATTAACCAGGCTTTGATCCAGCCATGTGGTGTATGAACATTGCGTTGTTTTTGCAGAGTGTGCACTGCACAGCGGGGCATTACCACAGAAACAAATGGTAATCAGAGCTTGAAGGCAAGGATGGGGTCCCCTGCTCAGGCTCAAGGCTGGGGTCATCTGGCCATTTGCGGGGAAAATGTTTTCTTTGGCTAATTGTTGACTTTCCCAAGCTATTCATTGTACAATGAGATCTGGGAAAACAGCAGAAAAATACCCATGAAGGTCAAGATCAGCCATGGGAACAGCCCTGTGGTGGAGTGTTAGTTACCCCACCCACCTGCCGGCCTGTGCAGGTTTCCTCTCCACCACCCAGCTCCACCCTGACCCCATGCAGGCCTGGGGTTGCTCATGCACCACAGGAAGTCCCTCAGAGGACACGCTCGGTGACAGGACTGTGCCAGTGGCATCCCAGTTCATCTGAGAACCTACTAATACCATGCACTGTTGAATTCTACATGGAAAGCGCTGAAATTTCCATGAATAGAAATTTAATTTTCCTTTTTTTTCAGTCCAAGATGGAGACTTGATCTCAGTACCTGATGCTTTTGCTCACTGACTAGTGCTCTACCAACTCAGCCATGCCTCCCACCAGAAATTTAATTCTTTTTTTTTGCCAGTCCTGAGCTTGAGCTCAGGGCCTGAGCTCTGTCCTTGGACTTCTTTCTCAAGGCTAGAGCTCTACCACTTGAGCCTTAGCACCACTTCCGGCTTTTTTTCTATGTATGTTCGAGGAATCGAACCTGGGTCTTCATGCATGGTAGGCAAGCACTCCACCACTAGACCAAACTCCTGGCCCAAATTGAATTCTTTTTGAACTGTTGCATTCACCCTGATCTAGATCCTGTGTGTGACTTCACCCTGAGTAATACTCATTTCAAAATCTGATTTATTTTTATTTTGTGTGCCGCGGAGCTTGAACTCAGGCCCTCGAAGTCTTGCTTCGCTGGTTCTCTACCACTGGAGCCTACCTGCATTTCTGTGACAGCCCCTGTCAGGACTCTGAGCGTCCAGCCTTTCCTCCTTCTACTCTCTTTGTGCATGGCTGCCATTACAGCCCTTCTCTGATGCTCAACTATTAATTCTGGTTTGTATGCTTGGAACCACTCATCCTGCAAAAACTCAAAAGTTGCAGTGGCCGTAAGACCCTTTGGTGTCTCCATACTCTCGAGACTTGTCCTTCTGTAATCTGTCACCTGAATTTCTTTCAGTCCCTGAAAAGCTCCTGCTTTCTTTTCTCTGAGTTCACTGCTCAGAATGATCCCTTGCCTATTCCCAAAAGTTAATTCAGTTCTTTTTGTGCTTCCCCCCTTCTCTCCCTCTCCCTCTCTCTCTCTCTCCTTTCTTTTGTTGCTGTTCTTGGTACTTAAAACTCAGAGCCCTGGGTAATGTCCCTGAGCTTTTTTACTTTCTTTCTTTTTTTTTTGCCAGTCCTGGGCTTGAGCTCAGGGCCTGAGCACTGTCCTTGGACTTTCTCAAGGCTAGAGCTCTACCACTTGAGCCTCAGCACCACTTCTGCCTTTTTTCTATGTATGTGGTACTGAGGAATTGAACCCGGGTCTTCATGCATGCTAGGCAAGCGCTTTAACCACTAGGCCAAACTCCCAGCCCCCCTGAGCTTTTTTTTTTGTGCAGGGATATTACTCTACCATGGAGCCACAGCTCTACTTCTGGATTTTTTTTGCCAGTCCTTGGACTTGAACTCAGAGCCTGAGCACTGTCCTTGGGTTTTCTCAAGGCTAGAGCTGTATCACTTGAGTCATAGCACCACTTCCGGCTTTTTCTATGTATGTGGTACTGAGGAATCGAACCTGGGTCTTTGTGCATGCTAGGGAAGCACTCTACCACTAGGCCAAACTCCCAGCCCCTACTTCTGGAGTTTTGGGTGATTAACTGGAGATAAGAGTCTTAGAGACTTTCCTGCTCCAGCTGGCTTTGAACCGTGATCCTTAGAACTCCAATCCCCTGAGTTGATAGGATTACAGGCTTGAGCCACCAGTGCTCAGCTCACTTCTTTGTCTTTAAAATCTCAGTTTTCCTATCATTGCCATAATCCCATCACACTTAATTGACAGATGGTGTGCAAATCACTCCAGTTGTCTAGCTGCCTTTATCTCCTCACCCCAGTAACTTCCCAAAAGGGAGATTCTTGAACTAATGTATATGTGCATCCCGGGGATAGGGCATGACACTCCATAGCTGTTGAACAGGTGAACACGTGTGCTGCTTACTGCACTGCAGAGGAATGCATGCAAGCCAATTTTACCAAATCATCAGACTTCTGCAAGAACTTCTCTAACCATTCTACTAGGCTGCATTTCTTCACGTGTGTGTGTGTGTGTGTGTGTGTGTGTGTCTTTTTTAAAATTGTTCTACACTATCCATTCTAGGGCCACACATGTGATCACTTCCCTGAAGGAACGACAAATTTTCCACCCACTGTTTTTTTTTAAATTTTTTATTGTAATTAGTAAAACTGTTACATGATATTTGCTAGATAGAAGGTGCATTAATTCACATACATTGATACCCTTTCACATGTCTTGGTACCTATTTCCCTCCCCCCCCACACCCTTCTTACCCAAGAGAACAAGAAGATCTTTTTTCTAGGCCAGCCTAGGAAGAAAAAACAACGAGCACTTACCTCAGAATTAACCATCAAAACCAGCTTGAGGCATGATTCCAGTGGCACAGCACCACTCTAGCAAGGCGGAGGCCTTTGATTCAAACCCCAGTACAGCTCAGGAAAAGGGGGAAATGGAGGATGAAAGTGCTAGGTAATAGAATTTGAAAACCTAAATCTGGGAAATAGGAATACAGCTCAGTAGGAGTTTCCCAATGTGTAGTTCTGAACAATGATACTAAAGAGCAATGAAGCTGGCAGATGTTTAGCATCTGCAGTGCTCAAGAAAGCATTAAATAAAAGCATTTGAACAGCAGACATTGTGGCATGCCTTTCTAGTCCCAGGTTCCGGAGAAGCAGGAGCATCCATTCACACAGGAGCTTGAGGCTAGCCTGCGAAACATAGCAAGTTGTGGATGGAGGGATTGGCAGGAGAAACTGGGAAAGAGTAGGAAAGGAGTGACATTGTTCAAAAAGAAGTATACTTTTAACTGACTTATGAAATTGTAACCCCTTTGTACATAACCTTTATAATAACAATTAAAACTTAAATGACAAAAGGAAATATAACAAGGCCCAATTTATAAAACAGCAACAACACCTGAATGCTCTAGGGAAGAAACAGGCACAGCTATCCAGCATCCCTGTGAGGAACACCACTGTCTATTAGGACAGAGACCTGGGTAATAATCATGAATTATTATTAAAGAGAAAGTTACCATTATTAGTCAACAACCTATTTCTTCAAAATAAATTACAAATTTTGTGAAAAGATGAGAGAAATATACCAATAGCAGGAAAAGACAGCATAGTTGTTGGGCCTTCAAAGAGTTATTAAATGAGTAAATCATATATTGCAGACATAATATAAACAAACAACTTCAACAGTGTTTTTGTACTTAATAGTAGTTTTCAGAAAAAACTGCCCTATACAGTTTTAATTCAAATATTCATGTAGAGGTTTTTGTAGTGGGAACTACTTTTAATATGTTTTGTGTATGTGTGGTTGTGTTTTGGACTGTGTATGACTGTCCTGCAGCTTGAACTCAGAGCCTGGACATGGCCTTTGTCCTTCTCTCCTCAAAGCTAGTATTCTTCTACTTGAGCCAGAGGTCCACTTCTGACTTTTTGGTTGGTAATGAATGATAAGTGTTTCAAATACTTTCCTGCCCACAGTTGGCCTTAAAAGATGACCTCAATTCTCAGCCACCTGAGTAGCTAGGTTTATATGAGTCAGCTACCAATGCCCAGTCTTTTTTAAAAAAAAAATCAAGTTTCCATTACTTTATTAAAATATTAAGAGGTTGGCCAGAAGTTTGGCTTAGGGGTGGAGTCTGGCCTAGGGTGAGGTCAACCAGTTGTCCCTCGGAGGCTTGAGGTTCAGTAGTTGTCTGGAGATGTGATAAGATTAACCAGTTATGCCTAATTTTTTAATGCACTTTTAAGTATTACTTTAAAACACTGGAGATTTAACTGAGTAGTAGGGGGTGGGATTTCCTTGTGCCAGGTCTTGGGTTTGCTCTCCAGCACCAGAAAACTGCATAACACATTAGAAGTTTCAAAAGAAATTGAGAACATTTAGAACTTAATAGGAATTCTCTGTCATATCTTGTTCCTTGCCCAAGAACTTTCCTTAAAGTCATTCACAGTGTTTCTCTATATTGCCTGGAATCAGAGTAATGTTTTACCAAATATAGCCTATCACTAATCTTTGGGTAGAGATAGACTATTACATGCCAAGGAAAAGATTAAGAGGAAAAAAGGTAGTAGGAAATGTAAACAAGGCTATCAATTCAAGGGGATAGAGAATTGTTACAGGTGAATGGTGTGCAGAACCTGGGATATAGAAATCACTTCTTTCCTTTTTTGCCAGTCTCGGTGCTTGAACTCAGGGCCTGGGCACTTTCCTTGGGCTTTCTCAAGGCTAGGACTCTTATCACTTGAGTCACAGTACCACTTCTGGCTTTTTCTGTATATGTGATACTGAGGAACTGAACCCAGGGCTTCCTGAATGCTAGGCAAAAACTATACCACTAGGCCATACTCCCAGCCTAGAAATCATTTCTTTTTTTGTTTGTTTGTTTGTATTGATTTATTCATTGTTCATGTACACCAAAATTCTTTTAAAATTGCGTTCATTTGTCCTCAATTTAATTAAAAACGAGGAAAAATTAGCCAGTGTTGCCTTCTCCATGTGCCTCCATCTGGAGTTTCCAGTGGTGAGCATATTAACTGAAGTCTGTTTTCTACGCCAGAAAAGGCCTGGCTACTCCATGTGGAGATTTCAGAATCCTGGCTGCCACCAGCATGTCCACACCTCTCCACACATGTTTCTCAGACACTGTGGTGCAACTGGAAATTGAGTTGAATGGGAAGAACAGACTTATGAGTCCTAGCTTTACATAAATAATTCTCACAATCCTACACCATCCCACCCATTCACAGGAACTCTGGGACCTGCAGTAATTAAAGATGATTAACACTAAGATTCACCAGAATCATTAACAAGGTTGTGTTGGACAACATACAGAATTTCCTCTTATTAAATATACATTTCAGTGATTAGAAAGCTCTCCACATAAAAGAGACTATACAAAACTATGCAAATACCTTTTAAAGTTTTTTTTTAAAAAACACGATTCTTCAAAATGCATTTTCAAAGCTTAATATATTACAAGACAACACTATGTGATGATTTTTTTGCCAGTCCTGGGCTTGAGCTCAGGGCCTGAGCACCGTTCTTGGACTTTCTCAAGGCTAGAGCTCTACCACTTGAGCCTCAGCACCACTTCTGGCTTTTTTCTATATGTGGTACTGAGGAATCGAACCCGGGTCTTCATGCATGCCAGGCAAGCACTCTACCACTAGGCCAAACTCCCGGCCCCTACGTGACAATTTTATATGGAATGAAATCAGTTTGTATTCTAAAAAGTGAACACTGACCTCCAAGACACAGAATAAAAATATCCAGGGAATGTTTAGCCTGGTGTCCAACACCAGATTCTCACCCAGCATCTTCAAGTGCAGAGCTGACACAGATGAAGGGTGGCTCTCTACATGAGAAACCATGGGACACTCATCCTTCTACAAGATCCCTCTCTGCAGGATAGAGAAGACCAGCGGATTGAGGGAAGCCTGTTTTCCTTCAGATCATTTTTTTCTACCCTAAAGGCAAATGCCCTGAAGAATAAGCCACTGTTTAAGTACATCTGTCCCACCTGCCAGCCAGGAATCAAATGGTAAAGTAGACAGCCTAACAAACATCCACCATTGGGGTGGGGAGCATAGCATAGTGGTAGAGTGCTCATGTAGCATGCACAAAGGGTTTGATTCCTCAGTACCACATACTCAGAAAAAGCCAGAAGTGGTGCTGTGCCCCATGTGGCAGAGCGCTAGCCTTGAGCAAAGTGTCCAAGGACAGTGCTCAGGCCCTGAGCTCAAGCCCCAGGACTGCAAAAAAAAAATATATATATCCATATCTATCATCACCGAGACTGCAATATGCTCTCTGTAGAGAAAACAGAGATGGCCATGCCTGGCCCTCATGGCTTCATTAAATGTAAATTCTGACTATACATTCTAAATGCCATTGCCAGCTACTGAAGAAGAGGCAGGTGTCCACAGGGAGTGCGTGGCTAGCCAAACACCAGACTAACAATAACTGACTGTACCTCATGTGTTCTAAAAACACACCTTGCAAATTAAAGTTAAAACTCTGACTCAAATCTCATCACTGTTCTAACCCTCTGTATTTACTTAACTCACCAAGATGTATTTAAACTATTAAACTACTACATAAATGCCTAGATAATCATTGAAAGAGAAAGTAACCCTCACCCTGCCCAAATAGTACAATCTACACAGAAAGTGATGCAATCTGAAAAATAAATACGTTGCTTAATTTTTCAGTAGCTACCAAAGTTTTAGTCTCCTTACAAATGGAATAAATTATAGTAATGAAAATCATTTTTCATTTGATACTTGTATGCAAAGAAAACTATACATAGTTAAAAAAGAAAAAATAGAGCACTGTGCTGCAGGACAAAACAACCCCACAAGCAACAGAATGCAGCGCTACTCAGAACCAAAAGCACTGGGCTCTGCTACACTAAAGGAGATGTCTGTTAGGAAGCATCTGCAGCTGTTTAAAGGCATTTGGTGTACCTTAAAAGATAAACATGCTTTAAAATTCCTTCAAGAATATCAGAGATTCAGAGACTTGTCTTTGTAAGTAACCAAATGTCTATGGCTTTGACTCTCTCCCTACTACTGAGGTAGGCAACCAATATTCACCAAAATAAATTTCCCTAAGAAAAGCCTGGCATATTCAGCACGTTTCTTCAAACAACTGGTTTCATTTTTCTCTTCTTTTGGAACAAGCTGGTCCTAGGCCCTTGCTGAGTAACAACGCATGTACTCTGTCATCCATGGGTTCTCAGCGGAGACCTTCCCCTTCCTACTCTTGTCCACATCCACAGAGTGAGCACGCTGTCTTTGAGCAGCCAGTTTCCTTTTCTCCATCTGTCTTCTGTTCTTGGCTCTTAACACTGATTCATGAATCTCATTCACAGAGGCAGACGCACAGACATTGTGGGTCTTCTTATTCCCTGTATCCATCTGTTTCTCTCCCCAGCCATAAAGAGCAAATGGGTGCTTGTTATCCTTTATTTGACTTGAAGACCTCTGGGGACTTCTGACTGGTTTCTTATTCTCTAGAGCAAACAAGGTGCTTGGCCGCTGCCCAGCTTTGACACTGGTGGGTGTCTTGTCACATGTGTCTTTTGTTCTGGGTTCTGGTTTTTCTTCTCCATCTTTCACTGGCAATGCTGACAGCGCTGCGTCTGGCTTGTCCTTGTCTTCGGGGTCCCTGGCCTTCGCGTCAGGCCGCTCCAGCTCCACCCGCGCCGAGGGCAGCCAGGGCTCGGGGGACGCGGCGGGGCTGGACACGGCCGAGCCATCGAGCCATCCAAGGCGTGGTCCGGGCCCCAGGCGTTCCAGAGCCAGGGCGCATGGGCCTGCTCCAGCAGCCCTCGGCCCAGGCCTTAGTGCCACAGCTCGCGGTGTCACAGCTCGCGGTAGCAGGCCACGAACTCGTCCCAGCGCGGCTCCGGTAGCGGTTCATGTACTCACTCTTCACGCCACTGCCCGGGGACATGGCGGTGCCGAGCCGGCCCGCACCGCTGCCCTAGAAATCATTTCTTTAGGAAAAATTGTAATGGTATTTTTGGATGACCCCAGCCCCAACCCATTTGATTTAATTAGTTCTAGAATGAGCTACAAACCTTGGAGGCCTCAGTAAAATCCACCCCTCATTCCAGCTTCCACAATGAGCATAAGTAGGTGGCTAGATGTGCCATAGAATGGTGGCACTGTCAGACTCATCATGCCTGATCCAGACGGGACTGACACTCAGTGAATAAAAAAGGACAACATCATTCCAACATCTCTTCTAAGCTTCCAACTTCATTTATAAGCTGAAATTAAAAGGGCATTGACTTTGGAATTAACCACTTCATGTATAGTTTCTGATTGTATTATTTGGCACACTATTTTGTCCTTTCATTTTTAATTTCTCCATAACAATAGAGGTTATGCTGTCTTGATGGAGTTCTTATGAAGATTAAATTAGAAAATACATGAAAAGCTCAGGAAATATTGGCCCTGCATGTTCTTATCTGTGTTTCCTGTAGTTAACCTCTTTTTCTTGTTTTAATTTTCCTCTCACTATTTAGATCTATCTAGATCATTTGCTGTCGATTTCTACTGGCTCCTTTGTTTCTTTCAGTGACTCTGGGTAATGAGTAGGATTCTTTTATTCCTTCAAATTTACTGCCACTAGAGGGCGACGCGGAGGAAACACTGCCAGTACTTCTTGTTTTAAAAGGTAGAATGATAGTTAAATAAAAGCATGTAATAAACTCATATGTTGAACTGAAACTTATCTGTATAAGTAATTTTTAAAGGTCTCTTTAAAAACAAGAATGTAGGCCTGGCGTGGTGGCTCACGCCTAGAACCCTTGGTTGGTACTTGGGAGTCTGAGATCTGAGGATCACACTAGCTTTGTCAGGAAAGTCCTCAAGACCCTTACCTCCAAGTAACCATCCAAGAGCCAGAAAGGGTGCTGTGGCTCAAGAGGTAAAGCGCTAGTCATGAGCAAAGAAGCTTAGGAATAGCACCTTGGTACTGTGGTCAAGCCGCAGGACTGGCATACATATGCACACAGCAAGCAAGCAAGTAATAAGGTTTTCTAAATCACTGTCTATTCTCTACATATCTATACTTAAAAATAGATTTTATTTTCTCACCCATGATGTGTTTGTTTTAAAAAAAGATATATAACAGCAAATGACTCTTTTTTAACAAGAATTAATTGTGAATATTGTAAAGTCAAAATGAAATTTACATTGTTATTAAAATGGAAATGCTTTAGGTGCATTCTTATTTTTACCTTAACTGCCAACAAATTGAATGTTGTCTGCACTTAGTTCTCTGAGCTACTTTAAATATTCAATGACTTAACTTTAAACAACCATATGTTCTAAAGTATGTAAACATTATCCACAAAAAGTATGTTTACCTATGAATAACTAGAAACCGTGGAATAGCAATATTTCATAGGAACAAAAGTAGACATATCTATTGTAAACATTTCAAATCGACTTGTAGCACCCAATTCAGAAAGAACCCTTTATATTGATTCAGTTCCCTTTTACATAGATTGTGCGTGCTGGGGAAGTTTTATAAGTTTCCTGCTCCTCTTTGCTTCTTGCACTGTTGCCTCATTTGAGCAATGCTGCTGTGATTCCCCTGGGGACATCCTCACTCCACTGCAGACAGTTACACCTCTGCAGTGCTGCTGCTGTGACAGAGCTGTCTGTGCCCTAGATAACCAAGAGACAATGGAACTGCCAGGCCAGCACTCTAACATCTCACCACTTCAAAAACGTTCTGTTCTATTTTCATGTTCAAGTTACACCTTGAGAAAGGCCCATACAATGTGATTTAAGATCCTTAATGTTATTAAGACCCATGTGTGTGTATTTGTGTGTGTGTGCATAACCAGTGGGGAGGAACAGGTGTTGGTAAATACAGTTTTGGGGTAATAGTATTAAGTGAAAATGGTCAATAAAATTATAATGGTGGTAGTACATACACATCCTAGTGATTGCAGGTTTGAGGCAGGAGGATCATCAACCTGAGACCAACCTTGCCTATGTAGGGAATCCCTGTTAGGAAACAAGTGACCCCCATCGTACCTCCCCAACAGAGATTGCAACAAACCCCAATTTTTCATCTCATTACAAAGAAAACTTCAATAGACCCAGGTTCCAGAGTTTCCTGGGAAATGGAAATTCCCCTGAGAAGGTGAAAGAGAAGAGGAAGGAAGAATACAGACAGCATGAAGAACTCCTAGGTGTCCAGGACCTGCATCCCCTCCTCTCTTGGTGAATGCCACCAACTCATGTTAGCATTGTTCTGTCTCCTCTCAAGTCCCCTGCTTCTTCTCATGTCCTCTTTCTCTGTGCAACTTTTAGGGAAGGCATAGCGGTGAAGTAGACACTCCACAGGTTTTAGAGCCCTTGGGAGATCTAGATAGTGGTTCTGTTTTTGAATGGCCATCTTCCATGCAACTTCCCATTCAGGAACCAGGAGGAAGTATTGGAAAGGCCAAGAGGCCAGCGTGCCACCTAGCATTTGGAAAGGATAACAGTTATCCTAGGTATATGTATGTGACTCTTTGTCCCTTTCATCTGCTAATACCTCATTTCTTTACTCACTCATTCTGTCATTTATTTCACAAATGTATAATAAGTAACTAGTATTCATAAGAACACTGAGTTTCTTGTCCTCTATCCACTTAGGGTTAGGATCTATAAACCCAAACAGACATTCCATTCAGAATTATTCTTCCTTCTTCCAGACCCTAACCCAAAGCTGTGTCTTCTAAGGGATACTGATAAGATTTCATTTATATACTTGATTCTAGTATGTGCATGATTACTGTAACCATATTCCAAGCTTTCTCCTTAACACTTTATACAAGTAACCTGCTATGGGCTAAGCACTGCTGTTACCTACTAAATCTGGCTGCAGTCAGCTAAGTATTTCTGGTATCTCTGCACTGAAAATAGGAAAAGCTAAACCAGGGTAGCAGCTTTGGCTCACACTTGTGTTCCTCACTACTCAGGAGGCTGAGGTTTGGAGGATCATCGTTCAAAATCATGGTGTCTGAGAGTCTTCACTTTCAGAATAACCAGCAAAAATGAGCTGGAAGCATAGTTCAAAGTGGTAGAGCACCCACATGTGAGGCCCTGAGATTAAACTGAAGTATGACAGAAAAGAAAAGAGAAACCTAAGATACAGGGGTAAAGTACAGCACAGTTGAGAAGGCAGCATTCCTAGAAGCACTCCTCCTCCAGGGCCAGTTTTATAATGAGTGTGCAAGCCTACATGTGAGGTATGGGGTAGAGGTGCTGCATTTCTTATGTGTTTTATTACTCACTGAGATTGCCTTTTCAATTTGGATTGACCATATTGTTCTTACTATCAGGAGTCAGTTGTCATTAGGCTTATTCTGTTAGTACTGAATTTTATACATATCCATTAATAAAACAAAAATACGTTTGGCGACGTGGCTTTCCTCTATAATCCTAGCTACTCAGGAGGTAAGGTAGGGGATAAGGTGCACCCTAGCTCTAGGCAAATTCAGGAGACCCTTACTCTGTGGAATTCCTTTAGTACGTGTACCCTAATGTTATTTGTGTTATTGTTCACAATAAGCAAGGCATGGAATGAGTGTAAGTATCTGTTAATATATTTATATATATATGTATTAAACCATAATATACACACACAAATCCATATATATGGATATTTATAAGCTATATATAACCACCAAAAATACACGTGTACATTTATATTTGCTTTATGTCATATATAATGGTACAATACCTATAAAATGTATTATGTTAATTACATATATGTATAATATGTATGCATACAAAGAAAGAAATATTTTTATTGATAAACCCAAAGACATCTTACCATTGACACTAGTGTAGCTGAACCTGGAAGAGTATTTTTTTATTTTTTTATATTTTTTTATTGTAAACAATAAAATGGTTGCATTATATTTACCAGATAGAAGGTGCATTACTTCACAAACATTGTTATCTTTTCTCATGTTTAGGCCCCCATTTCCCTCTCCCCCAACCCCAGTCCTCATCTTGTTATTTTCCTTCCCTAACTGATTTCAAATAACAAAATGAGCATATATAAAATATATCAAATAGCAAGATAAAATACAGTAACAATATGAGATAACCAAGGGACAGCAAAAGTGGAGATAACATAGTACATTAAGGACAACAATAACTCAGTACATGGCTTTTGTTTCTATATCCTGGAGGTCCTTTTATTTAGCGTTATCCTATACGGCCTTATGCGTCTAGATTTTGCTCTATTATAAATCTCTGCTAGGAGAGCCCAAGGTTTCTACTGATTATGACAAATGAGGAAACCATTAAGCCTATGTTCCTTTGAGTCTGGATTACTTCACTTACCATGAGGTTTTCTAAGTCTTTCCATTTTCTTACAAATGATGCGATGTCATTCTTTCTGACAGCAGCATGGTACTGTTTATTTGTATGATTTACCTAGAATTTAATATGAGGAGGTTTCTTTAACAAGTCCTTTAGGTGCAGATTTGAAGATTCACTTGTTGTCCATTCACATATTTGCTCATTTTTTTTTGCCAGTCCTGGGCTTGAGCTCAGTGCCTGATCACTGTCCTTGGACTTTCTCTGGGTCTTCAGTTCTATTCCACTGGTCTTCAGGCCTGTTCTTGGGCTGTTTTGATTATTATAGCTCTATAATAGAGTCTAAAGTTTGGCAATGAAATTCCTCCTGCGCTCTTCTTTCTGCTATGAAGTGTTTTTGCTATACGGGGTCTTTTATTGTTCCATGTGAAGTTTTGGATTGCTTCTTCTATTTCTTTAAAGAATGACATTGGGATATTGATGGGTACTGCATTGAATTTGTAGATAGCCCTTGGCAAGATTGCCATTTTCACGATGTTGATTCTTCCAATCCAGGAGCATGGGAGGTTTTTCCATTTCCTCAGTTCTGCTTTAATTTCCTTTTTCAGGGTTTTAAAGTTTTCATCAAAAATGTCCTTTACATTCTTAGTTAAGTTAATCCTATGTACTTTATTTTCTTTGAGGCTATTGCAAAAGGAGCTCCTTTCCTGGTTGTTGCCTCGTTCCTCTCACTGTTGGCATATAGGAAGGCAGTTGATTATTGAGGGTTAATTTTATACCCTGCTACCTTGCCAAAGTTTCAAATCAGCTCAAGCAATTTGGGAGTGGAGTCTATAGGTTTCATTAAGTACAGAATCATGTCATCTGCAAAGAGAGAAAGTTTCACTTCCTCTTTCCCTATTTTGATCCCCTTTATGCTTGCTTCTTGTCTTATTGCTCTGGCTAGGAATTCTAATACTGTGTTAAAGAGGAGTGGAGAGAGTGGGCATCCTTGTCTCGTTCCTGATTTTAGAGGGAATGGCCTTAGCTTTTCACCATTAAGTACAATGCTAGCTGTGGGTTTGTCATACACAGCCTTTATTATACTGAGAAACGTTCCATGGATTCCTAGTTTCTCCAGAGCTTTTAACATAAAGAGGTGTTGGAGCATCCCAGGTTTGGGATGGGTGCACGACAGCTGCACTCACCCACTCATTCTGGGGTTCATGAAGGCAGGAGATGTGGCTCACTCAAATCTCTGTTGAGCAAAGGTCCCAGAGCAAATGACGAGGAGATGTGTGAGGGCCACGCACAGTGGGATGTGTAACCCCACGATGGGAGGACCGCAGAGTCCACAAGGGGAAACCACTTTTTTTGGCCACAAGGACTTACAGGCTAAGCCTTTTTCCAGAGAAGTTCAGTAATGGACGCTTTTCTCATGACAGAATGTTGTAAAGGCCCAACTTCCTGCAAAATTGCCTTTGAAGTGTTTCCTTTTTTATTGTAATTAGTAAAAGGGTTACATGATATTTGCCAGATAGAAGGTGCATTAATTCACATACATTGATACCCTTTCACGTGTCTTGGTACCCGTTTCCCTCCCCCCCACACCCCCCACCCGTCTTGGTTTTCCCCCCTTCCCTATCAAATTTCACATATCCAAATACAAATAAATTCAATATATCAGATAACAAAGTGAGATACTATACCAATATGAGATAACCAAGGGACAGCAAAGGAGATGAGAGACAACATAGTACATTAAGGACAACAATCATTCATTATATGGCTTCCACAAGGGGAAACCACTTTTTTTGGCCACAAGGACTTACAGGCTAAGCCTTTTTCCAGAGAAGTTCAGTAATGGTCGCTTTTCTCATGACAGAATGTTGTAAAGGCCCAACTTCCTGCAAAATTGTCTTTGAAGTGTTTCTTACCCAACGCATACTCAATATGCCATGAGAATGATACAAGAATTTCTGAAAGGAATAGTCCACCAAGATGGGATTCAACCATTAATGAATAAAATATTTGATAATATCGATGAAATGACAAAGTGTGTTTCATTTCTGATGGGAACAAGCAATTATATTTTTAAAGAAATAAAACATTTTTATCTATAGCTAGATATATATCTATATATACTTATATAGATATAGATATACAGTTCATTTCTACTGGTATATATAGATATATGTAAATATAGATATATAGCTCATTTCTACTGTTCAGAATATTTGTGCTGTCTCTGTGCAAAGGGCTTACTTACCTTGCTAGTTGTCAATTCCTTTTCACCTTTTGTCACCAATATATCCAGAGAATATTGACAGGTCGAGACTCAGCCAGTTAAATTTCAAATCTGGTCTTTTTGTTCCCAAAGTTTTCAAGTGGCCCTGCTGGAAATGTGTGTGAGGAGAGTAAGAAACCCTGGAAGTATGCAGGCCAGTGAAAGCCAGCAAGTGTTTTGTGAGAACTCAGTGCTGCAAGGATAACCCTAACCGTAAAGAATCAAGTCTGGACTGCAGATTCTGAGAAAGTATCAGTAAGTTATAGCATTTGTTTAATAAACACTAATTACAACTGTTGTTTTTATGAAGAAAAGCTTCTTTTGTTTAAAGTACATTCTAATAAAACAAAATAGTGTCCTTTTCATAAAACATAATATATACTGCTTGTATTGTACTTACAAACTGACATGTTGAGTGATAATCTCTTTGTACAATTATTTAATGATAACAAAAATATAATTTTAAAAGAGTTAAAAAAAGAATCTTAGCTAATAACTGGAAAGGATTTTGCCTTTTCTGAATTTCTTTTAAAGAGGCCCGTTAAGCTATAGGTAGACTTCTGGACAGAGGAGTTTGGTTAGGGATGAGAGGAATCAGGTGACATAAAACGTACACCTCTTTAGATGTGAGTGTGTCCTAAGAACGTGTTGAAAACTGCTACACAATGATCTGCACAGATATGGTTTGTAGAAAGCCTGATACATATTTCTTGAGGATTCATACATTTCTATGATATGAGGATAATTTTGTCATAAAGCAAGTATTAACAGCAATACCCTGACACTTAAGGAAAATCTCAGTTAAATGTGATGTCATCTGTATGCCAAAGGATACTTAATTCAGCAGAGTGGAAAAAGTAGGGACCCGTTAGACATTCAAAGGCAGAGCAAAATGGAAGGATTCCACACATACATTAGAATGCATTACAAATATTATATATTTGTGCACACACTGGTAACACATCACAGGTGAATGGTTGTAATAGGAAATCAGGGGCCAGGAGTCTGGCCTACCGGTAGAGTGCTTACCTAGTATGCAGGAAAACCCTGCTTTGATTCCTCGGTACCACATATATAGAAAAAACTCCTGGAACTGATGCTAAGGCTCCAGTGGTAGAGCTCCAGCCATGAGCCATGAGGACAGAGCTCAGGCCCTGAGTTCAAGCCTCAGGACTGGCAAAAAATAGGAAATCATTTAAAAGTCAGTGGTCTTAACAAAAATGAAATCTATCAACAAAAGCTATAAAATACTTTCATTAATGATAAAGGTAATTAATATAAGGGAAAAGTTGCATCATCCATGCAGTCTGTATTCAAATGGTCCTGAGACCATTTGGTAATCAGCACCAGGGAAGCCTGTGCAAGTTTCCCCAGAAACTGAGATATCCCCAGGAAAGAGGAAAATCAGTTGATTTGGTGTCCAAGACCCCAAATATCTGACACATGCTCCTCCTCTTGTGCATCAGAGGGATGACATGGGGGAGGAGAGGAGTTGAGAAGGTTGGGACTGGCTCAGCAGGAGAGGTTTTGGCTAACAGACCCTGTACTTGGTATGTGTCGTGGGGGGGGGCGGGGAGGGTTACACAATAGCACACAAATGCTCTTTAAATAACCTAGGTTGCTGTTACAAGAAAGTTCATTCGTGGAAGGTTGTGACATCAAAGGTTACTCTCAAATATTATCTCTGTCACCCTCAGTGTGTGGGCACACACATATCTCTTCATACATTTTCTTATTATTATATTGATATGTTTTCTCCAGTGAATGTCTAAATTAGAATTTATATATAATCGAATTTACTATTGAAGAAGAGAACCAGTATGTTAGATCAGTGGTGAAAATTTGAAATTAGATGTGTTTCATAGTGAGTTTATATCTTCTATATATCTTCTATGCCATCTCCTTGAAAGACAAATAGGAAAAAACTAGATATTAAGGTAATGTTGTATACTTACATGCATGTGTGTACATCAAAATACTATCCCAAAGTTTTTCAACTCATTCAAAATAGAAATGTATTGCCCTCACAGTGCACTAAACCTATGCAGAATTTCCTTTCAGCAGCAAATGAAAGCAATTCATACTTAAATATGAAGATTCATACTTAAATGTGATGATTGTCAAGGCAAAAATCATCACCTAAGGATCGTGCTGGGCCTTTAAAATGCCTGTAATGGAGTTTAGTATCTCTTGTGTAATATTGCATGCATTGCATTTTGTTACACTTATTATACAAATTGAACTGAATAACAATTTGCAGTTTTACATCCCATGAATATTTTCCAGAATACTCCATCAGTAGTTAATATGCTAACCAACTTTACTGAAAGGCATACAGATGTGCCAGAGATCTATCTGGGGACTTTAATTATCACCTTGTCAAATTCACATTATTATCTTGTGAGTTTATTTCCATAAAGTATCCCCTTTGCTGTTTCACAATTTAACATTTGTCTATTTCTCTTATGTTATTTGTATCTACCAGCACCAGTCCTTTGAAAGGAGATAGTTGTCTGTCAGATCTAAAGTTTACTATAAATAACTTGGTCAAATATATTTTTATAGACAATTGGTTTGGGCAGAAGAAAGGTCTATACGGCCTATTAAACAGTCCTACAATCAGTAATGCCCCCACAAAGTAGACCACAAAGTAGACCAGAAGTAGTTCAGAAATAAATGAGATATTAACACAAAGGAAGAAAGTCTAGATTTCCCATGCTGACTTGAAGTGATCTTGCATACTGGGAAAAAAGTACCATGGTCTGGATATGCTGAAGTTGTCAGTCAAGTATTTATGTGCTGGAAATCTGACCACCCTTAATTATGTTATGGAGACGTAGAACTTTGAAGAAGGCCTGAGTGTTTGGTTATTTGGACATGCGAGTTTAGCCCTTGGAAAGAATTAAGAGTAAATTCTTCTTAGAGAGTTATTACAAAAGAAAAAGACAGCCTCCTTATGCTCTTATTTCCTGTCTTCCTTCTTCTAATAGTATATGAGATATCATTAAACTTGAGAATTTTCCCTTAGCTTTGCCATGAAGAAATCTGTTATCTTTAGAAAAATAACAGCCTCAGGCACTCTGTTACAGTAGCATAAAATGAACTAGTATAGTAAGTTATTTTGAAAGCTAAAAATTGTACTTTCTTCAGCCTCAAGATGAGAGGGGGCTTTCTAAATGTTGCTGAGAAATATCACTCCATGGGAATTGGGAGTATAGGCATAAATAACTTCGGTTTTTTGTAATAGATCAAAGTGGATATATTTTGGTAGAGATGAGTACAGGGAGTAAAAGTATATTCTGAAAGGACTAAGGGAAATTTAATGTATTTCCCTAGTCTTTCATAAAAGGGTAAAACTCAATGGAGAGATTTGTTCCAGGTTTATCAAGTTTTAAAATATTCCTTTTGAATTGAAATTAAAAGTTACTACTTAGTAAATAGAAAGTAGTGTGACAACTCATTCCTTCTTTTCCCTTTCATATTTCAAAAAACTTCTATTTGGGGCCAGGAGTTTGGCCTAGTGGTAGAGTGCTTGCCTAGCATGCACAAAGACCGGGGTTCCATTCCTTGGTACCACATACATAGAAAAAAGCTGGAAGTGGTGCTGAGGCTCAAGTGGTAGAGCTCTAGCCTTGAGAAAGTCCAAGGACAGGGCTCAGACCCTGAGCTCAAGCCCAGGACTGGCCAAAAAAAAAAAAGAAAAAACAACAACAAACGCTTCTATTTAAGAGATTTGGGTGTTGTCATGAGGTGCCCTTAATACTCACTAAGGTGTGTTACTAAACGACTAAGTATTTTAATAAGATCTTTAGCTAATCACCCTTGCCTGTGCCAACCCCCAAATATACACATCAAGTACTTAAAACACTGCACACTTATGAATGAAGTAGGAGTTATAACAGGAATGAGGCTTCCCTCAAATCCTTCCTTCAGAAAAGTTTTCTACCAACTGTAGCTCCTTTCTCAGGCAAATGTATTAGGACAAGACTTAAATTAAAAGAGGGTAAACGTTCAAAAGAGATGGTTGTGTGGAGGAAAATAAAATGTTTTAAAGGAGTCCCTGGCAACAACTCAAGAAGAGATCAGAAACTAAAGGCAGGTAGAGTCATATCATTAGCAGTAAAATCACTGTAAATCACAGTGAATCCATCTGACTCTCTTCCTAGAAAAGGCACCATTGTTAGCATTTCCGTTTGATACATAAATATACAATTCGGAGTTATATCTTGATATTATGCATGTTTAAACACTGACAATAGTGGAAGTGTTATTTAAAATAATTAGGAGAATAATTTTTTAAAGGAACAGTATTTTAAAGCCCCTTTGGCTACAACTAAATAATGTTATAATCTTTATCTGACAGAAGAAAAATCTACTCCCATCATTGATTACTTTACATTTTGCACTAGTTTTCTATTTTTCCTTCTGCTTTCTTATGCAGTTCCATAACTTCTTCCAATATTCGTGGATTTTTGCTATGAAACATAGCCACTCAGTGAACATCTTTGTGGTTGCCTGAGGCAATGGAGTGATTGATTATGCTGCCTGCATTTTACAGCCTGACCCACCTCTGGTCTGCTTGCCACCTTAAACAGCGGCATTAAAAAAAGCAAATCAACACTTCTGTAATGTTTTTTCACTTCTGTATAAATTCTAGAGACAAATATCAAGTATTTATTTTCATGCAATGAACTTCATGATATCTTCAGGTATAATCACTTTTTATGTCAGGCAAATGAAAATCATCTGAAAACTCCTGTGGTTCAAACGTTTTCCTAATCTCTCCACCAAGTTTGGATAACTTCGTTATCATCTTCCTGGTTTTATGGGCCTTTATGTATTTCCCCCCTCTTGTTTCCTTTTCCTGGTGAGGCCTAAACTCCATCATTTTATTTTAACTTCTCAAAACAGTGATGGAAGCACAGTGAAAGAATAAGCCAAGAGAGGAAAAGTTAGGCCTACCATCCAAAAATCAACACGAAGACACTAACGATAAGACTCCACAAGCAATTTGTACATATTTTCGTAATAGTTCTTGCAGCCAAAAGTTATTTTTGCAATCTCTTCTGTAGTTGTAATTAACTTAGAATTTAAGTAAAAGGAGGAAATGTTAGGGGCCACTTAAGGAGGAACAGAGAAGGGACCTAGGACCACTTTAGGTGAAATGAAGTCCAGATATCTTAGTTGTGGCAATTTCCTAAAGAAAGCACGGCCAAAGAGGTGGAGGGTAAAAGTGTGATCCTGATAATTGAATTCAGTCTTGATAAGCATTGGAACTATTTAACTGCATCAGAAACTAATAATTACTACAAATGTGTGCTCATACAGCCAGGATAAATAAAAACAGCTGTGAATGCATGTGAACGTGCAAGAATAATGGAGCTGTCATCTGTGTCTGTTTTAAAATAAGGCTTCAGTAAATGCAGTCCTTTGTGAGGCTGAATCAAGTGGTATTTTCAGGACTCCTTTGGGGCAAGGACAGTCAAATGCCTAACCCACATTTGCAGTACTGGAAGCCCAGAGAAAGCCTCTGACTCCTTCTGTGCAGTAAAGAGAAACACTGATTTCTGACAACTGGAAAGCCACCAAGCATGTAAAACAAGTAGCAGACGCACCCATGGAGTCACTTCCGTGAATGCTTTCCTGAGGGCATTTTCTGAAGGAAACATTTGAATTGAATTTGTTTAGCTGGATTTTCCAAAGTGATCTCTTTAAAAGAAAGTTTAACTTCTAGACTTGCTAGGATAAGCAAACCAAATTAAATAGCATGAATGCAAGTGGAACAAATCAAACTTCTCAAGTTATCCAGGCAAAAGTTTTGCCCTGGGTTTTATTTGTTTTAAAGAAGTTCAGAGCAAAAAAAACAAATATGAATAGACAAAATACAAAAAGAAATTTTGAAGGAACTTATGAACTAAGAATGATTATAAGGTAGAAGGGTAATGAAGAGAAGATTTAATCATATATAGCATTTACTCTGCGCTTATACTGGAATAAGTTTGAATCCTGTGCTTGATAGTACAAGTTGGTAAATATTGAAAGTTGTATTTTTATGATTATTAAAAGAACAGAATATTGTTAAGAGAAAATTCTTATAAGCAATTTATTATTTGTGTGATTTTGGAGACAAGTACAGGAAAGAACACTTAAATGGTGAAATTAAAATTCTGGTACAAAAGGGAAAATTAAAAAGAAAATATTCATAACTGAGAAAATACATCAGATATATCCATCTATGTCTCAGGGATATAAAAAAGACTTCTCAATTTAGAAAGCACACAGTCATTTGAATTATTTAGTGCATCATACATCCTTTTTCTTAACTTTATGTTATTGGATTCAGTAAAAGTTTTAGAAATCCGTTAGTGAGTCTATTGAATCTTTATCAGTGTCCCTCCTTCCATCTTTCTCCTGCATCTCTTTCCATCCCATCTCTATCCCAAGTTTCAGTGTTCAGTTTTTTCACAGCGTAACTTCAAAATAATGACAGTATTTGCTCACCTTTAGTTTGTCATAGATTCTCGATTCTTCCGTGTTTCAGCTGTCCAAGAATCATTGAAGTGTGTATGTTAGGCAACAAACATAGTTGATTTAGCCCAGGAAAAGAGCACCCAATAAATTAGTATGGGAGAGACATCATCCAATCACGGGGGCAAAGCATGTGCCACTAAAATACTGTTGAAAGCCTCAGAAATAATTATTTTTCCCATTATGCACAAAAAATAAATTAGCAAAGTCATGTAATTCACTCACTGAAACTGAGTTATGAAGGGCAAAAGGTAAATATAAAAGCTCCAGGGAGAATGGCTCTCCCGTCTCCACGTGTGCTTGGATTCAGTCTTGCCCGTGAGCATGAGTAGAACCTATAAGATGGTCTTGTGAGCTACTATTATACTTACAAATCCCATACTCCACAGATTTGAACAATGGATCTCCTGCTCTGATAACCTGGACCCATATACCTTCCAAGCTGAGATAGTTCCTGCTGCTATGAGATCACTTGGTTTGTCTCCTGAAGCCCAGTTCAACTACATATGCATAAGTTATCATTCAGTGGTCATGAGGATCCATTGCTGAGCCTTGAAACTGAAGATACTCCAGAGATTTCCAGTGCTTTCTAACCTACTAGCGACTCGGTCCAGTACATGTTGTTGCCCTTCTTTATTAAACTGGGAATCAATATTCAGTAAGACCAGGAGATGTGGCTACAGGTGTACAGTTGTCCCTAGCAATGAGAATTTCACCCACTTCTCCTTAAGTCCGGATATTCAGGGCCTGTCCCATGAAGAGAAGTGCTCATCATTCCATGTCTTTCTCGGTCTATTTTGAAACAGCCCTTCATTGACTGTCCAGCTGGCGGATGTGACCTTGTTTGAGCGGCTGAAATTACAGAGTGGAATGCATTTGAAATGATAGCCAATTTCTAATGATGGCTGGGGCTCTGAGGTGCTCTAATAATTAACCCATCCAGTTTGGTTCACCGAAGAAATTGGACGTGAGTGAAAAAATTTTTAAAGTGAATTTCAAATATATAAATGATCTTGCAGAAGCAGGATTCAAAATGAAAAGTAAATTATAACTTTTGGAATTGATTTTTAGGCAATTTGTAGGGATCCTTTGTGAGAAAGGCAGAAGATAGTCTAACGTAAAACACTCCTATAGGAATAAATGGAGAAAACTTTATATTCCATCTAAAATGAAAGGTAATATAAGCAAAGAATACAAATATTTTAATGGCTTTACTGAATTTTACTATTTTTTCCTATAAAATTCTGTTATAAAGTAAAATATCTCTGGTATTTTTCTGTTTTCTTTTTTTAATATACTTTAGTTGGTCTGTGACTATTAAAACAAATAGTAATAGATTTTTATCTTTTCAGTTGAATTTTTGGAAACAAATATATTTAAGTAATACTTTTGTTAATATAATTCATAGAAATGCCATTAGATAATAAATAGCTGCAGCCACAAACTAGAAATGAGTTTAGATTCTCAGCTTGAGGTTCAGCCCTCTTGCTCTAGGGGCTTTTCTTTATAACTTTACTGATGCGTGGCACATTCGTTTCAAACAACTAAATAAAACCCAATGCAATGTGCATGGCCTGATCATGCCTGCACCTCTCTAACCAGAATGTCCATACATGAGATTCCAGTACCAGTAATTGAAGTGTGTTGGGACAACACTGTCACTTTCTGTGGGTACCATGAGAAGTGTGACAGCCCTGGCTTAGCTGTTTCTGTGTAGAATATGTAGGAAAGTAGATAGCCCGTGGTAAATGTCCCTAGCCACTGAGTAACATAAATTAAAAAAAAAAGATTTGCCTTCAGAACAGAAATGTAGTAACCTCACCTTTTTCAATGCTGATGCTGATGTGATGCCAGCTTGCCTTTCCTAATGCCTGTGAAGTTTTCTCTTGAACAAGAGGAAGAACTTTGCTGCCTTCACTCTGAGGATGGAAGGACTAACTGCAAATATGTAAAAACATGATTCTTTATTGAGCGCTAATAAAAAGCTTTTCTACAATCAGCGTAAACTTACACATAAGCCCCAAGATCCCCTGCAGTAGTAGCTTTCAGTGAGCTGTACAAATCTTCCATTTTCCCCGAGGATCTCCAAATTGAAGGAATATTCCAAGCCAATCTTGTGGCTATTGCTAATTGTTTTACCACTAACCAGCACTGTGTCCTGAGATCCACTACATACTTGTTTGAGTTATTCTGTTATCCCAGCTACAGCCTGAAAATGTCTTCTTTGAATAATTCACAAGAATAGTGTGGAGACAAGATAACATGCAAAGGTTAAAATTTGGAGTACAAATGATGAATGGTACTTCTTTTTTATTGTTATATAGAGAGGGGTTAAAGTGATATTTGCCAGATAGTAGGTGCATTACTTCTCACACATTGATATCCTGCTCATGCTTTTGTCCCCATTTCCCTCCTCCCACCCATTCCATTCATCTTGTTTATTACTTACATTGTTTATGTTCAAATAATTTAATCACAATGTTTCTTAAATGAATAATTTTCCTGTTACTATGTATAATTATGACTATATTTCATTATCCTAAAACCACGGCATGAAGGAATGAACTTGTTCAAACTATACTGTAACAAATGCTCACATGTAACGCAGTGTTCGTAGCACCTGCTCATGGTCTCCTAGTTTTTTCGACTGTATATAGCATCTGAAATCCCCCTATCCTTTCCCTAATATTTGCTTTCACTAAAATTGGCCAGTCTGTGAGAGGTTTTTGTTATTTGGAAATAAGAATAGACATATGCAGAAGTTAAATTAATTTCTCACTAAATTGTACCACAGGGTGTTCTTCACCTGAAAATTGTCATCCTAGAAAATATACGTGACTCACATTCTGGGATCTTGTTTCAATGTATCAGCAGAAGGAACATTCTGTATTATACCAGGGGCTCATATGACTTACAGGTTGGTCATTGTGATTATTCCTTAAAGGTCATGTGAGACAGAAAAATGGCTGACCTGAACAATATTGTCTATGGTTATTTGTGTATCACCTAAAACCACAATGATACACCTACCATGATATTTTCCATTAAGAATCATAAACCTCAAATGAACCATATAGTGTATGCTTCTTTTCTCCTACAATTATCAAACTCTGGTTTTTAAGTCTGAGTTTATGTCTTAAAAATTACTTTAATTTTCTTCTTCAAACTGGATATGTTGTCAAAAGAGCTAACCTGGCTCCACAAGGCTCTAAGTGTAATTGACAAACTTTACTGGCAGCAGGTAATCAAGCATTTATTCCCATCTTTCCAAAAATAAATGTTAACAACTATAATAAAAATAGTAATAATAAATGTAAATAATAACTGAAACAAAAAATTGTCTTTGTCTTTTTACAGAATTCCTAAAACAATAAAACTAGCTTTGTCTTTTTTTTTTCAGCCAGGGTAAGAAGGGGATCGCTTACGAAGTTATTGTAAGAAACTTTTAAAATATAAAGTGGTAGAAAAATCTTGAAATAACAACAGTATTTTCCATTGTTTTGCTTAGATTCCAGAGAAACCATTTCATTCTTGTTTCAAGAATTTCATAGCTTTAATAAGTTTCCCATAACTAATATACATGTTCACGTTTAAGAAGTCAGTCGTTACTTCCTCACTCCCATAATGCCACTTTTATTTCTATAATTAGGGATTTTTCACATCTCCTAAGGGAACTGTTAGCAGAGAAGTTTCTCTGAGCAAACTTTCCTTTCACTTCAGGTTCCTAATATCTTCAGTTTCCCTTAAAGGCTAACCTGGAAGGTGGCAATCTTCAAAGAGATTCACACAGAGAGGCCAAGTCTCTTTTATGTTCCCTTCTTAGTAGTTTCCACTGGTCAAAGAGATAAGTAGTCCTTAGAAGTAAAGTTGTGGGACCAAAGGGCTGGGCCAAAGGCCATCCAGCTATTTTCTCTCTTGATCCCAGTACTGTGGAAGCTTATGAGAGGAGATGCTTCCCAACAAGGCTAGTGGCAATGGACTGCCCATGTCACCTGCTGTCCTTTCTCATAAAGCAGTCAGAAAATAAAAACATAGTATAATTTGTACATGCTCATTAGATCTATGCGTTTATGTTACAGAGCAAAGTTGTTTTACCCTTTTTCACTTTCTGGTTCATTTATTATTTTAATGTCTCCATTTGCTGGGGAGAAAAACCCTGCAAGATGTGTATTTAATCACTGAGAAGATTAAAGTCAAAAGTTAAATTAAAAATGTAATTTTTGATAATCTCTTTCAGTGTTCAAAAGTACCCTCAGTTTTCTTTTATGTGTACTGATAATTATGTATGCCGCTATGCTGTGCGTAGATGCCCTGTAGCCTCAATTAAATATTATAACTATTTAATGAAAGGCAACAGGAATCTTGCAGTTAGTAATTATAACCATAACCTCAAATTGAAACTCTCCATTCACCCTCAGACTGCTTAATAAATTACAAAATGAAATGACCATGGCCATTATGTCTCTCAAAGAAGTTTTCATGAGAAAAGAATAATTGTAGCAGGCCAACTATCTTCTACAATGGTTTTGATGAAAGCATGACCTGCTCTCTTCCTTTATCCCCTTCCTCTGTTGAGGTTTTGATGAAATTACCAACTATTTATTATCTGTTATTAATCCACGTGAAATGTTGCACCAGTTTTTAAAATAATCCATATACTTTTACAGTCAATTTATTGTCATACTAAAAATAAATTGGATTATTTTTCTAGGAATATTTTTCAGTAAATTAAACCTAACTTCAAGATTAATATTCTTAGAAATAAAGAGGAAATGAGTGATCAGTCAATATCTAGCCTTATTTTTTTTCTAGTACTAATAATGTAAAATTTTAATGATGTCACATCTCTCTTTAATTTGAGAGAATAAAAATGTAAGCATGTAAAAATACGATTTCAGCAGAATGTTTGTAAAGATAAAGTTTGTTTAAAAGTTTTTGAAAATGCATGGTTGGAAGCAAACTAAAAGTGTTTGCTATCCAAAACTGAAATCCACGCCTGCAGCTCTAAAACCTAACACAGACAAAACTGTAGATTCCTAAAACTTCTATATACACAAATTCAATTCAAAACTTATAGCATTTTACTGAAAATTCTTCTAATATTCAATTAGTTGTTCAATTACCATATGCTTTGAACTATCCCCTGAAATGCCATTTATTGATGTATCATTTATATATTATTTATATATCTTAGACATTTTCATTACAGGGCAGAATTTTTCTGAATTCATGAAATTACTCTTACATTTTAAAAAATAGAATAAAGCAGGGAATTAGGACTTTCGACTCAATATTCAACAATGAGGAATCTTGCTTGTAACTTTTATGCTGATATTTTACCAACTGCCTATTTCTTAAAGTAAATGTAGTATTTTCCCTTTACCTTGTAATTCTTGGTTGCTTTTTTTTTTGCCAGTACTGTGCATTGAACTCAGGGCCTGAGCATGGTCCTTCAGTTTCTTCAAGGCTAGCATTCTACCACTTGAGCCACATCACCATTTCCAGCTTTTTCCTATGTATGTGGTACCAAGGAATCGAATCCAGGGCTTTGTGCAAGCAATCTCCCAATAGGCCAAACTGCCACCCACTACCTTGTATTCTTTTAAAGACAAGAGTCTAAATATTCATTCAGACATCCCATCAGTTCACATTCCATTCATATGGACTGAGCCCACTGCTTTTGAATTTTTGCTCAGATTGCCTGGCCTCTCTGAATTATTGTCATTATCTTTTGTTATGCAGATTTTCCAAAATCAGTACTGATCTTCCCGTATCTCTGAAACATATAACAAAACCTCTGATAGTGACATTGTCATCCAGAGAATTTTTAAAGGATGAAAATGAAAACCAAATAAACACACAGAAACAACACAAAATAAAATATAAGGTGAAGAAGAAAATGAAATGTATCATTTTAGGAAGAAAGCTGCCAAAAAAACGTTACCAGAGGGGCTGGGAGTTTGGCCTATTGGTAGAGTGTTTGCCTGGCATGCACGAAGACCCAGGTTTGATTCCTCAGTACCACATACATAGAAAAAAAAAAGCCAGAAGTGGTGCTGCGGCTCAAATGGTAGTGCTCTAGCCTTGAGAAATCCAAGGACAGTGCTCACACCCTGAGTTCAAGGCCCAGGATTGGCAAAAACAAAACAAACAAACAAGCAACAACAACAACGCTACCAGAGCCAAAAAGAGAGTGAGAAGGGCCTCTCCTTCTGGCAGAAAATGTGCACTGGAGGGCTACACACAACTTGTGAAGGTGTCAGATTTTTCTTTCCTTCCCTTTTTCTCACTGTTTAATGCAGAATTTCAGCATTATGAGAGTTATTTAGGACAAATCCATTAAGCCAACTGAGTCTCTCTTCCTATTCTGATGGTAAAGTACTAGTATCTCTCTAGCCAGCTGTCAGGAATATTATGCGAAGCACATGAGATGATCTACATGAAATTCTCCTGAATTCCATATTACTCTATGTGCAAGGCATCAGTAATAGCAAATGACGAACCATCAAACTTTTATTTCTAAATTTCGATTTCATTATTTTCAAAGCTCGAAGGCATTTAACCTTATAAATTATTTTTAAAATATACTTCTCAAACTATTGTCCAATGACCTTCTTTAACATAAGGCTATTTCTCAATTAAAAAAATTATTAAACTGAATGCGTAGTTTTATTTCTAGATACATAACGTCAAACATGAGCAAAGATAAAATCAGAATTCAGAAAACGTCCTTGAAGCCCCCATAAAAGGGTAGGTAGCCACTCGTTTTCCAAGAAAATAATCCCAGCATGGAACTGCTCATGTTCTGGTGACAAGAAGTCCTCTAGTCAGTTGTATTGCCAGAAATTGTTATACTTATAATACTTATTAGTAATCATTCTTGGGATTCCACAAGAATTAAAATAGCAGCCTTTGTCAGAAGTTCTCCCAAGTTGAGCCACTGCACGGAGAAAGGAGCCTGCAGATTCTGCTCTCCTCAAAACCTCCACCCCTCAGTTCTTAAGTCCAGGCAGGAGCGTTGACATAAACAAGGGTGTCTATGTTCTTCTAATCCCCATCCATCCCAGTCCTGCAATACATATGATTATGACTTAAAATAAGTCCTGACCCTGCAGATGCATTTTATTTCAAAATTGATCTTTAATTTCTCTTTCTATTTCCTCTCTCCCTCCCTCCCTCCCTCCCTCCCTCCCTCCCTCCCTCCCTCCCTCCCTCTCTCTCTCTCTCTCTCTCTCTCTCTCTCTCTCTCTCTCTCTCTCTCTCTCTCTCTCTCTCTGCCTCTCTCTCGCCCTATCTCTCCCCCCCCTCTCTCTTGTGCTTAAGGCTCCCGTTCTACCATGCTCTACCATTTGAGCCACAGCTCTACTTCTGTCTTTCTGGTGCTTAACTGGTGATCAAATTCTCAAGGACTTTACTGCCCTCCCAGTTTGGCTTTGAACTGTATTACAGGTGTAGACTGCCAGCACCTGATGGTCTTTCATTTCTTTAAATATATGAAATGCATATATTTAATATTCTCTGTGAAGTGTAATTGGCATCTGATTCCCCCAAATAGCTTTATGTTCAATGTTTCTTTTTTCTGTTTATATATTTTTATTGTAATGAATAGCAGGGTTACATTATATTCACCAGATAGAAGGTGCATTACTTCACATACATTGATACCCATTCTCATGTCTTGGTTCCCATTTCCCTCCCCCACCCCAGCCACTCATGTTGTTTCTCCCCCTTCCCTATCCAATTTCAAATAACCAATGAAGCGTATATACAATATATCAGATAACAAATTGAAATACTGTAACAATATGAGATAACGAAGGGACAGCAAAAGTGATGAGAGATAACATAGTACATTAAGGACAACAATCACTCATTGTATGGTTTTTGGCTTTCATTGGGCTGCGAGCGCAGATGTACCTAGATGTCTTCTCTTGGCAACTCTTTGAACCGGGCAATGCATATGAAAATCTTCCAAAGAAAATTTGAACTGCTTCTTCCACATTTAGTATTAAAATTATCTCTGGCTTACTATGTGTTTGTTTACTTTTGTCATGTAAAGTGTTTGAATGTGAGGTCTGTGTATTCTTGTTTTCTTAAATTATTGATTTATTTATTGTGTGTATATATGTGTGTGTGTTCATGCGCGTGTGTGTGCGTGTACATGTGTGTGTCTATGTTACATTTATTTGTGTTGTATTGATCACCTGAAGATATGGGTTGGATTTAGCTTTAGTTTTCAGTGCTCTCTGGAAATACTTCTGCTGACAGGTACACATGTTTTTAGGGCCCTTGTTGATGTTTTTGTTGTTTTTTCTACATCGAGTGACTATTAACAAATCAGCTTTAGTTCAACATTTTTAGATACTATCCTCTAGGTGAGACATGTTTTAGAATTTGACTTCTCTGTCTAGATTTCTATTTCTAACTAGTCTACAAATGATCACCTTAGTTTCTTTCTAGTGTAGTGATTCATTTACAAAATCTATGTTAGAAGATTTTAAGGAGTTTTGTGCCTGTCTGGGTATTAATTCATTCATCCATTCACTTGAAGTTCCGTTAGAAAATCTACTTTCTCACATCACTAGAATAGAAAAAAGATGTGTTGGGAGATGTTTTAATTCATACTCATTAACTATAATTCTTAGAAATGTACAAATCCTTCATGAAATTCAACCTTTGTCTGCCCAATGCTCTTGAATTGTCCTATTAGTAAAATAAACCACTTGTTTCAGTTCTTTAATCTTCTTATCTAAATTGTTGGCTTGCCATTTATCACATACTTAGAAATAATTTATATATTTATGTACTGTTTTCCAATGTTCTGTCAGTGTCTAGTGCAAGTTGTAACAGAACTGATTCCATAGTGAGGATAATCTGGTGTATAATAAAGAAGCACACTGCACAATTCTCCCCAAATAAGTGGCAGATTTCTACTGTATAAATGTAACAGATTTTTACAGAGTGCTGCTTGTGTGTTTTCATGAGTTTGTGTGATTAATTGTAAGTTGGAATAATGCAATTTCATTTAATATAGGCATTTTGAATAAATTTGATGTGGGCTCTACCACATCAAATTCTTTATAGGTTCCAATGCATACAACTTACAAAGTGCTGCTTTCCACAACCATTCAGTGGTTTCTTTGCTCCTAAACTTAATAAATTATCTTAACATTGTCTTTCATACAATTGATGTAAGTGCTTACAGACTGAATAATCTGTGTGATTAATCTTGGTTTGTGGTTGATGAATGCAGGTGGAGAAACAAAATAGATCCTTATCTGAACCAGGTAATTCAATAGGCACTTACACCTCTTTCCCAGAGCTGGCTTTGCAGATGGTTAAGTATCACAGTTCTATGATGAGTGAACTGACCATGTTCTTGATAAGTATTAATACAGTATCTCACAGGGAACTTTCTTAGGATAGAAAATACCCTTTATTTGGTACTATCTTCTTGTTTGAAAAACAAAACCAGAAATAACCCTGAAGCTAATTTCTTGACAAGATCTTGACAAGAAAATAGATTTTCTAGCTTTTCATTCAAGAAATGCATTCCTCTTTTGAAGAACTTGGAGACCCAGTATCCTGCAAACGTCTGCAGTCAAAGTTCTGCACAGTATTTGCTTGCAGATGTGAACTTTTCTATAGCTGGATGCCAAGCATGGTTCTTCCTCCAGACCTCAAAATCCAGGCTGCTTTTAACTATAAATTCAAGTCCTGGAATTGTTTTCATATCTCAGTCTATTCTAAAAGAATCAGGGGGTATCTAGTGGTTTTCATGAACTCGTCTGAACAGACAAAATAAAAGAAAACCGACAACAGGCTAAGGTTAAGATTCCAAGAAGGAAGAAAACCAAATACAACACTAAATAGCTACACACGACTTTGATGTTAATTTGAACCCCACAGGCTTCACAGATCATTTACTGGAACTCGGAGACATAACTCGATTCCTAGGAAATCAATTCATGAGGGCATTGCTCATCTAAGGATGTCTCTGAAGAGAGTGTGATTACAAATAGATGATTTATTGAAGTTTTTTGAAGCTTCATTTCTCTGACAAAATCAGACTAAAATTATCATCTTGTGAAATGGTTTGAGATGTGTCATCAGTTTGATTGGATCTTTCTTTACTGTCTTTGTGAGAACTTTCGGTGGTGTCTTAGATGGTTAGCAATGATCAAACTATGTGAGACTAAATAGTGAACTCATGAAACCATCTTCCTCTGCCTTCTCCCTCTGAGCTGAAGCTGAGTCTTAAAACTCATCCTTTCTTAAAGCATATCAGGAAGGAGACTGACAAATATGCAGACTATGCAATGCCTGTTGGGTTTTAGTAAAATGCCACTCTGCTGTAAGTGCCATGCGTTGATGACACAGGTAAAATCAGATGCATGCAGTCAATGAGAAAAGTGATTGCAGTATCAAAACTGCTATGCAGGCACACCTCCCAAAACTGTGCCTGCTATAGGTTGGTGTTTCTCGAAAAGGTAGCTGCAAAGGTAGATTTCCTAAAACTCAGCAGAACGAATCAAATTTCTTCCTGCAGAGGAAAGCATTTCCATGCTCGTTATTTTTTTCTCAGAGAAAAATTCATGATTAGCAAATATAGTCACCTAGATGAACATTTCTAAATGCTACCGATTAGACAACCTTCTGTGTGGAAAAACAAGTTTAGTGTTTGTCCTTAACCTCACCATCAGCTTCTTGGTTTCCCTTAGTATCTTTGATAAAATATCCCTTCAGTGTATCTCCATACAAAATGGAATGCCTAACTCTAAAGGAGTCACATTTTGTATTCATTGTCAATTACTTTTTTGTAGTTAAAATAACATACTCTAAGAGAGGTGGAAGGATGTTGATACCTCTACGACCTCCCCCGAAATGTCCTCATATTATCTGACAAGAATTCACTACAATGAACATGATCTTTATAGATGAAGAGAATTTGTTCCATTTATTCCTGTATGTGGAAAGCTTAGAGCAATTCTCTACTTACTAAGAGACTGTGTATATTAACTTGTAAGTATGTAAAATACTATAGTTTTAGATATAGTAAAATATCTCTAACAAAACTAGAATTCCTGCTATAAACAACCAGTAATGATTATTAATATAGTTATAATAATAGTAAAAATACATAAGAGTACATCTCATCAGATATTACTTGGTCAGCATACTTTCACAGGTATATTAATGGAAATGACTAAGAGTCAAAATGGAAAAATATACACATTAGTTTTTGAGTTTTGAGAATACTTAGAACTTAATGGAGGAAAACATGAAGAAAGAAACAAGAAAAAAAGGAGTCATTTAATAAATCACTGGACAAAATGTGCAGACAGCTAGGTTCTGGTGGCTCCTTGCTTTAATCCTAACTATATTCAGGAAGATAGGATTTCAGGATCGGAGCCAGAAGCTCCACGACTAGCCTCTTGGTGGTAAATTGGAGGTAAAATCCTTACTGCCTAGGTAGGAAGTGTGAGAATCATACATCCAATTAATTATCAAAATGCCACAAGCAGAGTTGTAGCTCAAGGGGTATTCTTATCAAAATGCCACAAGCAGAGTTGTAGCTCAAGGGGTAGAACACTAGTTTGAAGCAAAAAAAAAACAAAAGAAAAGGTTAGGAGAATGCCCAGGCTCTGAGTTCAAGCACTAAGACCAGTACACACACACGCACACACACAAAGAAAATTGACTTATAGTGTCAACTTGTACCAAAATTTTAAAACTCAAAATTAAATAAAGATATTTTAAAAGAAGGTATGTTTCTAATAGTTTTTAGCCTAGTCAGCAAATATTTTAGCACATATAATCTTCATTGATTGAATACATATTCTATAGTATGTATATAATTACAGATTAGTTTTATATAATTATGGAATATATGCATATATACATATGTATTTGTAAATACATAGGTTTGTATTCAATATGGTATATTCATATATATTAAATATATACTATATATGCACAGGTACTTTTTTATATGTACATATATGTATATATACCTATGTATATGCACAACCATATACAAATGGACTCTCTTAACAGCATGTAAAGAATCTATGAAATTGAAAGATAAAACTGACATTGAATTAAAAATAATTTTTGATTATGCATGTTGCATAAAACAAAGGAGGGGATGGAAAGAAAATGTATAAAAATAGTCAATAAGTTAATACGTTGCTCAACACAAACCTGTCAAAAATTTAATGTAGACAAAAATAGCACGAATGAAATTTGAGAATTCCCAGCATTTCCAATGGGAGTGTGAAATTTTCCCAACTGTTCATGAGGAGCTCTGCCTCGTTCTTCCTGCTGTTGTGCATGTCTGGGTGTTCAGTGAAGTCACGCCTCAGAGCTTCGTGCCCCTGAGCCGTGTCTCGGTGCTGTGTTTGTATGGAGCAAACATGAGGAGCTGTTTTCATTCAAAGCTCGGGATTCCCTAGGCTCATGACTCCTTTGCAGTAATGGTCTAGCATCTTTTTCAGGACTTCCCAATCCCTATGGGACTCTGGGCATATACATTAGTACCAGCTTGATATTTATGGTTTTCTTGTACTGTAGATAATAAAATGTTTTTTTTCTTGTGACCCAAGAGTCATAGTTATCCTCCTGCATTCATAAAACATTAAAAGGCTAAGTTATTAGCTTCTAGGTAACGTCAAATCCCAGATCTGGCAAAAAGTATGCCTTCTGCACGAGTGGACATTCTATCCCTCACCCTTTCTCTGAGAGAAATGAAAGCGTGTGTCCACCAAACTGCAAACATGAATTTCATAGGACTTCATGAGTAGAAAGAAAGATTGGCATTTCTACACTGTGAATCATTGTTCAGCATAACCAAAATCCAAGCAACTGAGTCGTCAGAGGTGGAAGCCGGCTTCCCCTTGTCAGAAGCTGGAAGGCATTTGGGAGAGGCGTGTGGAGGATATTGTATTTGAGGTGTACCGTGAGAATCCCATGCACAGGTGTTAAGTATTAATCCAGGACGGTAGAGATCAGTGTGGAACAGTAGACGAAATACAGGTTCAGCTGTGGTCACTGCGGTCAAAGGAATGCTGTTAGGGTCTACAACCCGAAATGATCCAGAAAGTTCCATGCCAATAAGTCTTCTAGTAAATTGAAAACAGTGTTGTTAGAGTCAGGCCTATCACTAACCACATGAAAAAGTGCTTAAGTGCATCCCCAGGGTGGAAATTAAACATGAGGAACACAGGGAGGGCCATTCTGTACCCTAACCGGACACAGGTAGAAAGGCTCATTGAGAAGAGAAGATACCACTTGAGCCACAGCACCACTTCTGAGTAGATTAATTTTTGTATGACTGGTTATAAAGAATTATCCAGGAGGCCAGGCACAGTGGCTCACGCCTCTAATCCTAGCTACTCAGGAGGCTGAGATCTGAGGATCAAGATTCAAAGCCAGCCCAGGCACAGAAGGACCTGAGACTCTTATCTCCAATTAACCTCTAGAAAATAGGAAGTGGGGCTTGACTCAAGGTTAGGGTGGTAGCCTTGAGCTGAAGTACTCAGGGACAGCGCTCAGGCCCAGAGTTCAAGCTCCATAACTCACCAAAAAAATAAATAAAAATGAAGTATTATCAAGGAGAAAAGAAATAGCATATTCTGTAGAAACCATTTAAAACCTTTTTGTATATTTATTATTTTGGTGTTTGGTCCTGAGGTATCAACCCAAGGCCTGTGCTTGATTAGCATGTGTTCTACCAGTTGAAACATGCTCCAGGCTTTGTTCGTCTTTTTGTTTTTGTTTTGTCATTTAGGAAGGAAGTCCAAGTTTACTGCTTATATCTAAAAGGACAATATTCATAGATTCGGTTCTTGGTTTCTTTGTGCTGGAGATTACCTTCCCCTTTGGGATGCACTTAGGGAACGCTGGAACCACTTTGGGGTTGAATTTGAATCTGTAAGTATGAGTATCCACTTTTGTACCCTTACCTTGGGTAAGGGTACCACATTTATCTCTATTCCCCACACTACACTGTGCTCTTCACTGCCCCGCAAAATCTCACAGGCTGTCAATAGTAATGCATTTCTCACTCATGTGGCATTTCTGCTGCATTTCTCATGCCATTTTATGCTGGAATCCAGATCAAAAATACAGTTCCAATTTGAATCCTGTGATTCTCTGGCAACAGAGAAATGTGCGCTAGCCAAAGCCTGCAGAGGCCCTCATGTTCCTACTCATACGTGTAGAAGCCTCCTGTTTTCAAAGGTCATCGTTGCAAACATTCAGCAAAATCAGAGGTTTATATGCGTAGAAAACAAAATGCTTAAAGGCCTTCTAGCACCAACTGAATACCCTATTCAGTGAAGAGAAAATAACCACCTGTAGGCAATGAGTTGAGATAAGAGAGGAGTTAGGAGACATGAGCAGGGACCCCACGGTGAGGAGCTGTCCACTGTGGAAGGAATGTGTAGAGTGATGTTGACTACTTGTTATGATGAAGCCAAGCAGGGGAGAAACACTGGCCATGATGACATTGAGTAGAAGGCCTGCAACTGGATGCAGAAGTTGGAGATTCATTCAAGTAATCTGCCAGCTCTAGTTTAGGTGGAAATACATGCAGGTAAAATCGAGAGAGAATGGAAGAGCTGCAGATACCTAAAACGATGGCTCAGACAGCAACACAATGAGCCCTGGAGAAGAGGGGAATCCCGTGACATGCCTCCCTCCAGCAATAAGAATAAGGCAATACAAATAATAAGGAAATTGGCAAGTCCCCCAAAAAGAAAGAACCAAAGATGTCCTCATAGAGATGTCAGAGTCACCACAGAATCTTCACCTCCAAAAGACTTTGGGGCACTTGACATGATCAAGAAATAACTTCTACATACTAATCCAGTATGAATATGGGTTTCAATCTGTTAATGCAGTTAAGATCCCCTTAGTAATTCCAAGGACAGCATTTTTTACATTATTAGAGGCTCTTCCCTACAAGATAGGCCAGATGTTTCTGCTTAACCCGTGTGTGTGTGCGTGTGTCTGTGTGCGTGTGCGTGTGTGTGTGTGTGTGTGTGTGTGTGTGTGTGTGTGTGTGTGTGTGTGTTTAGCCTTTCAGATTTGGGATAATATGAATATAGTAGATTTCAAACACTCTTATGCAGCAGACATGCAGTAAGCACGCTGAGAACTTACAGTGACTCAAAGTTAATTTAATTTGGTAAACACTACAAGGAAGAGTAAAAACATAGAGAATAACCAGTGCTCAAAGTGATTAGCTTGAGAATGAAAGTGCTAATATTAAAAAAAACGATATTATAGGGAAATATTTGGCAAGCAGTGTGAAGACAGAAGAAGCAATTGACAGGAACATGCAAAGATGCCGGACTGAATGACCTAGAGAGAGGGAATGATTCCCCTCCGCCGTCAACATCAATCTGGTTTATCTCATTGAAGAAATGTATAATTTGTTAGCACTTCCAACATGGTTTCATCTTAAATTGTTTAGTTTACTATGTTCAACCTCATTTATAATCTTAAACTGAGGTTTCAAGATCATCAGAGGAAATGGTGGAGAGAAAATTAATAATATATTATTTAGAGTAACTGCAGGACATGGATTATCACATTACTTAGAGCACTGAGGCTTCTTAATGATATTTTATGAGCATTTAAATCATGAGATTCCAAACTAAGGCTGAGTTATAGAAAGCTGCAAGAATATAGATACGATGTATGGAGCATGGAAAAAAAGCCACATGATATTGAAATGAGCTGAGAAACTGTACTAACACATCCTTTTAAATATTCAAAGCAGGATGACAAGTTCTCTCAAATTGAAAATCATTTTCAAACTCTGTATCAAGCCCTTTACAAAAGTAGCATGCACCCTACATACAAACCAGGCAGTTCTAAAGTCATCTGTGTAGCTTTTGTAACACTCTGTCTAATCTTACAGTAAGAGCGAGTAACTCATAGTTCCCCAAATCTCTGAATATTCGGAGTACTTATAAAATAACCAAAATATTTTGTGTCTTTAGTTTGGGAACTCAGTTACATTAAATGATACCTTTCTTTTCTTGCTTGATGACATCAGCTGTCTTTATGTGGACTAGAACTTTTCGAGTCACTTTTGATTTCCTTTCATGTGCTTTTGCGTTCCCTCTTGCAATTGCTAAGAAGTCTTTATTTGGGCTTTTGCCATTTACTCCAGTCAACTCAGCCCCTAAACTGGCCCCCAAACATCACACAGGACAATGCCCTCTAAGCAATGACCCTTCTCCTTTTCTCTTGTATACCACTTGGCTGGCACTAAAATATGATTTTGCTTTTCTCAAATCTATTCCTCAGGATATTACTGAGGCTCCTCATTGTCGGCAAGGATCAGATTCCTTGATCTAAATTTAGAGATGCTGCAAGCTGTTATTCAACCACATTCTGACCTAACCTTTAACTACACAGAAACTTCATTAACTCTTCATTAACTCTGCATAACTCCTCAGAAACTTCCAATACATGCTACTGGTATGTTCCCAGACACTTGTGAAGTTTTACGCAAGGTTTATTTTCTCATGCTACTTCTTCCTGAATATACTGAACGTTTAATATTTTACAATACTAACTCTATTCTGAAGCCTCTGAGAAAATTTAAGAAAAGTGATAGTTCACCAATAATATTGTATACTAATGTATTTCAGGACTTTGGATTTCTCAGTCTGCAATTTAAATATTTTATTTGGAAATGGCATTCATTTAATTCATCTGTAATTAATTCCTAAAGCACAACCACACTATAAAGTGCATGGCGTCCCTAAATAATTTCTCTTTAAGCAACATCACACCCTAACTGGGGTTAGTTTATCTTGAGCATATATTTTTTCAGGCAGAGGGTCTGATTTGATTGTCTTACTAGAGATGGTCATCACTTATGATATCGCTGAAGTTCAGGTTATAAAATATTTATAAAATTATCTAAATCTGAGGAAAAATCTGAATCACACTGCTATCAAATAGAAGCTTGGAGAATGTCGTCCTTCAATGGAAAGACCATTGCACAATGCCTGATGCTTAGAATTCTGGAAATATAAACCTTTTTGCTTATTCAGTCCTGACGTATCTACATTAATGGTAAGCAATACCTAGAAAAATCATGATTGCAGTCTGCTCAATTTTTCTAAATTGGACTATGGAAAAACATTTAGCCAGTCTTGACAACCAAATTCCTTTCTTACAGATTCTAAATTCAACTTCGAATTTCTTCCGATCCTTCCTGAGTCTCCCATCCTCACTTTAAGTTGGTCTTGATGCAGATGCACACATACATATCCCAAGAGATACAGAATCAGAGAGAGTGCATACATATTCTCTCATACTTACAATAATTACATAAATTCTGCTTTTCTGCTGGGCATTTATATACAGAACTAGAATTTGATCAAATTCACGCTGTTGTGGTGTTGTGCTCAGTATCACAGGTGTGGAAACAAAGGTGAGACATCAGAGGACTGATCTTGATCTAAGGTTTCAAGGTCAGGTTGAAATGAACAATAAAAGATGATGGAACCAATTACATTGACAAGAGAGAAATGATTGGTAGTGATGATATCTTGGCTGAGAAGAAAACAAAGTGTTGATAGCTGGTAAGAATAAAGCAACCCCAGCCTGGAGAATGGGATAAAGAAATAAAGAGTATGTCTTACATTTGAAGGGCAGTTTCTAAAGATTCTAGAAATGTGCTGAAATGAAGTTAATGGAATTTAATCCTGACACAGTTACTGGCTAGCTGTATAACCTCCAAAATATGTCCGAAGAGATGTTGCACTTCAGAATTGTCATCTAAGAAGAAAGAGAATGAAACCTGGAGACTGCTCAAAGAAATCTCAGACACGGATCACTGTGTGAATTGCTTCAAGGATTCATTTGAGAGAATTCCTTTCTTTTCATTTAAAAAAACCCTTAAGTGGTCTTTTGGAAAAGACTTTTTTTTACAAATATTTAAAAATAATCCTACAGGAAGGTTTCTATTCCACATGTCATTTATGAACACAGTGCATGTGGGTCACTGTCATTCTTTCCCTCACTCTTTTTCTTTGTGTGTGTTCCGGGGGGAGGGGGGGTCATGGGGCTTGAACTCTGGGCCTGGGTTCTGTCCCTGAGTTCTTCAGCTCAAGGCTACCACCCTAACCTTGAGCCAAGCCCCACTTCCCATTTTCTAGGGGGTAATTGGAGATAAGGGTCTCAGACTCTTTTGTGCCCAGGCTGTCTTTGAACCTTGATCCTCAGATCTCAGCCTCCTGAGTAGCTAGGATTAGAGGCGTGAGCCACCATGCCAGGCTCCTTCCATCATTCTTGCCCATCTATCTCAGCCCCACCCGTTATGTTTGCCTCGGTACATTGAATGTTACACTGTGTTCACCCCACTCCCCTGTCTCCTGACAGGAACATGGCGGTGCTGTCCTTCCCAGGCATAGAGATAGCCAGCCCTACAGAGTGTACTCTTTATGGACGCTCCAGTTTCTCTAGTATTGTATTCTCCATCTCCTTTCTTGGCTCCACATCTTTATATCTATGCTGAAGTATTATTGGGCTTTATCCCCCGCCTTCTGTTTTTAGGCTCCTCCCACGAAGCACTTTCCCTGTTTTGAAAGACTATTTCAACTATAGAATTTCTATAGGACTTCGCACAACTGGCAGTCATGCATCAGTTATTACATCACAGGATCCAGTTGTTCACCCACCTCAAGCTTAAAGTGGGTAAAATGTAATTCATCCATCCAACATCCTTTTCCTTTTGGTGGAAGTTCTACTTGTACAAGAAAATTACAGAATGTTATATCTATTTGAAAATCTGTTTTTACTATTTTAGTGTCCTTTTGGGATAAATATAAAAGTGTTTAGAAAAAAATGATAAGCATCACAATATTTTTATTAATAAAAAAGGATAGATGGTACTTAGATAATGTGAATTTGTCAACAAGTACTAATCCCATTGTCAGGTATTCAATCTTGTTTATGTAGCCTTGTAACAGCACAAGGACTTTGTTCAATAGGAAACCCTTTCAGATCATAATTCTCTCTTTCCCTCCCTTCCTCCCTCCCTCCCTCTGTCCATCTCTCTCTCTCTCTCTCTCTCTCTCTCTCTCTCTCTCTCTCTCTCTCTCTCTCTCTCTCTCTCTCTCTCTCTCTCACACACACACACACACACACACACACACAGTCAGTGAATAATAGTTTGCTTACTTCCATCTTAAGAGATTAAAAAATAGATCAGAATTAGATGAAGTCAAAATGTTTATGGTGGGGGCCAGGAGTTTGGACTAGTGGTTAAAGTGCTTGCCTAGCATGCATGAAGACCAGGGTTCGATTCCTTGGTACCACATATATAGAAAAAAAAGCCGGAAGTGGTGCTGAGGCTCAAGTGGTAGAGCTCTAGCCTTGAGAAAGTCCAAGGACAGTGCTCAGGCCCTGAGCTCAAGCCCAGGACTGGCAAAAAAAATGTTTACGGTGTGTCTACATCTTCTGCATACAAACATGCTAAATTCTTCTTGAGAATTGCACTTACTCAGTGAGATGTCACATTGGTAGAAATCTTGCACAGGTATTTTGCATGCACTCTGTGGTTTTGTAACTCAGAATTTTGAGGTAGAAATTATTAAACTGATTATGTGACCCCGTTAAAGACATTACTAACAATGTTTTTCACGATTTAAAAGAAATTACATTCTCTCATTACTCTAACTGTTGCCTATCCTACTTGATATAGTTTGCTAAATATTTTTGTGGTGATCATCAAGCACATGTCATCTCCCTGCCTTTGTTTCACAAGTCATGTTTTCTTCCACCAATTTCTCCTACCATGTTTTCATGCTTCACAGTCCTATAACTACCTTTCTTTGCATGAATCACAATCATTTCCTTAACATTCCTTACAAATGTTATTCAAAAATGTTATTCAAATCTAGCTTTTCAATGTAAAATTTATGTTCAATGTCCAGATAAGGAATATTCAATTCGTCTTGTAGATGTAAGGCTAAATTTCTGCTCATTTTTTTGTCTGACAGTAAATACTGTCTAAACTCACAATGTTACTGGGGATTAATCCATGAGTTCATTCTTCAATGTTGGTGACGGGAGCCCTGATTTTAATCGGGGACTGCTCTAATTTTTATTTAAAGCCTTTTCAACTCAGTGTGTTTTTGTAAACTTTACAAATGATGTTGGACAAATTAATTGACCTAACTTTGCAGTAACTGAGGCCTAAATCCAATCAAGAAACTGATGTGATTATTAGGACTGATTAATTCTTTTGGCTAGCTGCTGGAACATTTCAGTCCTGTCAATATAGATTCAGTTTTCCTGATGAGGAATTTGAATTTGGAATCTAATATTTGAGAGATAGCTTTTGAACTGATAATGATGTAATAGAATTCAAAGTTCTAAAGTAGGTCAAATATTCCAGTACTTTCAAACATAACATGAAGAAAAAGCATAGCATTTTTACAATCTAAAGTAATTCAACATTTCTCATTCTCATCGTGGGGAAGTATAAATTCAATCTCATGTCAGTTTAAGGATATGTCAATAGGACACCGTACAATCAATAAATAGGAAGCTCTGGGTTGGATTCTCAGTGGCAAACCTCAAATAAAAAAGACTTGATAGTTTTCTAAATAAAAAAAGTTTGAACAGTTTCCCAAACTTCTACTTAATTTTTGCTGGTAGTAAATATTGTCTAAATTCCTTAGAAATCTTTTGTTCAGATGGTGCAATGATGAGTAAAGTCTTATCCACCCACACTTATCCAGTTCTGATGGTTAATGGGCTCTCTGTCAGTTTATCTGGGAACTAGAATAATGCCAGGAAATGTCATCCATAGGTGGAGACTTGATGGATGAACACAAAGGGAATTTTTTCCATATATTTTATTGTAATTTTAATTGATTACATTATATTCTCCAGATAGAAGGTGCATTACTTCACAAATATTGATACACTTTCTCATGTCTTGGTTCCCAATTCCTTCCCCCCACCACCACTGCTCATCTTGTTTTCCCCCTTCCCTATCCTATTTCAAGTAACCAGAAACACTTATATACAATATATCAGATAACAAGGTGAAATACTGTAACAATATGGGATAACCAAGGGACAGCAAGAGATGAGCGATAACATAGTATATTAAGGACAACAATCACTTGTTATATGGATTTTCTTTCTATATCCTGGAGGTCCTTTCATTTAGCATCATACTTTATGGCCTTATGTATCTAGGTTTTGTTCTATTGTAAATCTCTGCTAGGAGAGTCCAAGGTTTCTACTGATTATGACAAATGAGGGAAACCATTGAGCCTATGTTCCTCACAAAGGGACTTTTCATACTTTGTGCCCATGATTTTGTTCAAATAATATATACTATTTAGAAAGAAATCATACAAGGTTAATATATGGAGAAAATATTTACTTTGGTATGATTTCTTTTGGGATATTTTGTATATTCTCCCATATATATACACACACACACACACATATATATATATATACATGTATATGTGTATTTATGGGAGAATAAAATAGTTAGTCAAAAGAAATGAAATCAAAGGACATTTAAATTCAAACTATATTTGATTTCCTAGAAGTAAACTAAAAGTGATTTGATCAACAAAAACACTATGTGCATATATACAGAAGAAAAGACACCTTATATTTCTTCTAAAATAAGAAAACTCACACTGAAAAATGAGACTTGTATTGCATGCAGATAAGTGCCTCAATCTGGATAGTTGTTTTTTTTATATTTTTTTGCCAGTCCTGGGCTTGAGCTCAGGGCCTGAGCACTGTCCTTGGACTATCTCAAGGCTAGAGCTCTACCACTTGAGCCTCAGCACCACTTCCTGCTTTTTTGTATGTATGTGGTACCAAGGAATAGAACCCGGGTCTTCATGCATGCTAGGCAAGCACTTTAACCACTAGGCCAAACTCCTGGCCCAATTGGGATAGTTTTGATAAACAGGAATATCAAGAATAAGTACACATCAAACCCAATTAATGATAATCACTGGCATTTTTGATAATTACTGATTGTGTTTCCACAATTCGCCTGCAAAATCCTTATCCTACACGATCTGCTAGAGCCAGAGTTTCCATCTCAGTTTGTTCTGTTCTTGTTTTTGACTAGTAGAATTTTCTCTCCATCCCTTCTGGAGAGATAGCAATTCAGTTTCTCTGGATTGTTTTTTCCTATTTTGTTTTTCCTGAAAAACGCTTTCCCACACCTCAAAGCAATTTTCTTTTCAATTATATCATGCTTTCTATAGTGACAACACTTATAAGCTGCGCTTGAACAGATATTGGGAGAGAAAGCTATTATAGTTTCATATTTTAAGTAGGTCTCAGTAGTTAGCAACTTTACATGAATAGCTTGTAATTCCTGTGCTTTGGTAAAGATAAAATTAGGATGGTAAAGATAAAATTACTACAATTCATACATCAGCAGGTACTTTGCTCTTGCTCCATAACATGTGCTGTAGATTCCCCTTTCTCTTTGGTGCCTGCCAAGTCTGCACCTAAGTGCTTGGCTAGCCCCAAAGAACATACAGTAAGTTAGTTTGGACCTAACATCTCAGAATGATATGGTGAATTGGACAAGACAAGAGTTGGTAATCTTGCAGCACAGAGAAGGTATCTCATTATATTATTATAATTGAAAGTTTATTTCTTCATAAGGCAGAGAGATAGACAATGAATTCTATGTGTGCATTTGTGTATGCATGCGCGTGTGCCCGTGTGTGTGTGTGTGTGTGTGTGTGTGTGTGTGTGTGTGTGTGTGTTTTGCTAGGGTTGAATTCCAAATGCTCATTCACATGTTGAGAACTTAAATCCATCCTGTTCTACTCCCCATCAGCTTAAATCATCTTATGAAATTTTATTTTCCCTTAAAGGGAGATTCGGGAGAGTCAGAGATGACTCATTAGATAGTTCAGCTGCTTTCTATCTTTGGATCACACTAAGTTGGGGAAATTAGGACAGTAACTTTACCCTGGGGGGGAAAAACATCTCCACCATGACAGATGCCTAGAATAACCAGAGTGTAACAAAATTGTGAGTAGATTCTCTAGCAATTAGAAGAAATACTTGTAAAGTAGTTTATTCAGCTCAATGGCTACTATTACTCCTTTACAACAGAAAATGAAGGCAGAAGACTTTATCCCTCTCATGAGAGGAGTCTAAAATGAAAGGTGGTGGCCTTCTGGCTTTCTCTTGCAACACTAAGTTCATTCATCCCATTGAGATTCTCTTCCATGTATGAATTTCGAATTGCTTGCACAGAGAATGTTAAATATAGATAACTCTTTTGTTGTCGATTTCTTTGAACCTGTGAGTCTTTTCTTCTGCTTAGAGAACAGTAGCAAATAACTGGTTAATATCATTGTCCAGTAGAAAACAAAGCAGTATCAAGAGACACATAAGCAGGCAAGAATATATTAGAAAATATCATGTTCAGTTTGGCCCTGAAGAGAGATAATCTACCAGTAAGCAAATAATCTACCCTATGCCTGGGAAAGAATTTGAGCCTGTGTTATTGGGTGAAGGTGGCAGTATCACCATTTGATAAGTGTTAAGGGTGGCTTTTCAGTTTCATATTCATGGGAAGATAGAATGCAAGGATCAGTTGGGACCCAACACCTACCAAGAATTCCAGGACCCCGCACCAGGAGCACATTTGTATTTAATGTATTACATGGAGCGTTCCCAGAGTAAATATTTTCCATTCCCCTCATAGGCATATTCCCCATATGCAGACAAATTAATGAAGGTGGATTCTGAAGCTGTACATAAATATTCAACTAGTGTCTGTGTTTATGCACCACCTTACAAATAATGAGTGGTCTGCTCAGCCAAAATAACCATGTAAGTTAGACATGTAGAAGGATGGCTGATTTTATTTATTATACCACCTGTGAGCCTCCTAAGGGAAAGGCAGTCTCGTGAAATATTTTGGTGTGCTGACACAATTTTGTTCTTGTTTATGAGGCTGCACCAGCCTATTCCTAATTTCCTGTTGTAATTCTTTGTTTCAAAGCCAAGTCCACACATGGGAAGAGTATTTTCTGCAAACAATCTTCTCACAGTTCTGCTATCTCTGTGTGTTCGATTGCCTCTCTGGACATTCCCTTGCCCTTTACAGATTGAACAGTCATAAGGGATTAAGATTAGCATTTGTGGCAGAACAAAACCAATAGTTATGGATTGCTATATGGACTACCTGGTTGGGATTCTTGAATATGTCTCTTCTCTTCTGACTCGTGAGCTACAAGTGATGGTGGGAAGAGGTTTAACTTCTGTGCATTTCACAGAAAGATGGAGTGGAGGCAAATGCATATTGCTTAGTGTTAACTGGCTTCCCTCGAAGCCCGTCCCTCCCGGAAGCTTGATGGAAGGCAAGGCCTGGGTCACTGGCACTGTTCCTTCGGGAGGAACTGGAGCAGAGGCCCTTCTACTTTTGAAAGCTTCTTATTAAAATGTGCTCATCCAGCTGGAAAGCTCCTTGTTACCCCTTGTTCGAAAGAGGAGTGGCTTCTACCATCCTGGCTATCCAAAAAATACCAGAAGGTTTGCATGTCATTATAACGTTCAGCTCAACCTGCAATGACGGTGCATTGCATACAATCCAACCCCACATTGATTGGCTCTGCTCGTATCTATCTGGAATAAATAGGTACAGCTTGAAGGGTTTTGATTTGGGAAGTTTACTTCACATTAAGAATTAATCTCTCTCTCTCTCTGTCTGTCTCACTCTCTCTCTGTCTCTCTCTCTCTCTCTCTGTCTCTCTCTCTGTCTCTCTCTCTGTCTCTCTCTCTGTCTCTCTCTCTCTGTCTCTCTCTCTGTCTCTCTCTCTGTCTCTCTCTCTGTCTCTGTCTCTCTCTCTCCCTCTCTCTCTGTCTCTCTGTCTCTCTCTCTCTCTGTCTCTGTCTCTCTCTCTCTGTCTCTCTCTCTCCTCTTTCTCTCTCTTTGACAATTCTGGGGCTTGAACTCAGGGCCTGGGCACTTTCCTTGAGCTTTCTCATAGAACTCTACTACTTGAACCACAGCACCACTCCCAGCTTTTTCTATGTATGTGGTACCAAGGAATCGAACCCAGGTCTTCATTCATGCTAGGCAAGCAGTCTATCATTATGCCAAACTTCTGGCCACTTGATCATTATTTCTGATTACTGGCAACTCATACCTGCAATCAATGTACAGGAAAAGATTGGGAATGTCCTGTTTCTAGATCCATCTGTGAAAAGAAACAGAAAATATCCATCTCTAGACTCTATCTCAAACAACAGCTGGGCTGGGTGATGCAGAATTTACATCCTAGCTGTGTCAAGAAAAATAAGAAATTCAGGCCAGTCCCTCAATAAAGTGAAGCTCTGTCTCAAAACTTTCCAGTTGTGTCTCAAACTATAGAACACCAATCAGGTAACCACAAAGTCCGGAGTTCAAACTCCATAACCACACTACGTAAAATAATTGCATATGAATTAAAAGAATTTGTATTTTAGCTTTTGAATGTTTGGACTTACAACAGTTCAGTCAGAATATACAAACTCAATGCAACCCATTGCTTAGTCAAAGACAAAATGCAAGCAACAACAGATGTCATGAACAACACCAGATAATGGGCTGTACCATAGAAAATTCTCACCCTAAAATTATTTCAAGTTGCAGCCATGGAGTACAGTCAATAACATTAGGAATTTCCACTCAAAGCACTTTCCACAATTCCCAAACTGCCAATGAACCGAAAATATTGTTCTATTAAACAATATTCAGTTACCCTGCACATCCATAATTTCTTTCAGTGTTTTTTGCCAAATAAATTCTAGCCTCAAAACAAACTGGAGAGAAATATCTTAATAATACCTGTTATTTAATCACACCTGGCTTAAAAGTAATTTTGAAAGGAAAATGAACATGCAAATAAAAAGGATAATTAGATTATGCAAGGCAGGTTGCTCAAGTGATCATGTGTTTGTTGTGTCTAAATACTGCAAAGGTTTCAAGTCTGTACATCATGCTGCACCATATGTGATCCTGACTTGCTTACAACAAAATAATTGTTATTCTCTCTGTTTCTGAAGCAATCTTGTCTTTCTCATATTTGTCCTAGAAACCACATTATTTATTACATCAGCGTGAGGGTCTACACCCATAAGAAAGACATTTCCCTTTGAACTTACATTTTCCCTTGTAATACATACATTGGTCTGTTAAGATTTAAGATGTAGGATCCAAAGCCACTCTTAAAGAAACTGAATGTTTTTTGTTTTATCTAATTATCTAATAAATTAATACAACAAGGGAGTTCATTAAATGCAAATGAGGAAGATGGAAAAGGTGTTGCTAGAACTTAATTAGCAAGATACAAAGATACCAATTAACACCTATAGCTCAGAAAAAAACAACAACTTTTTTTTCATGTGGCAGCATCAGAAAATAAAATCACAGCTGGTTACACACACTAAGTGGAGATGAAATTTAGGCTTCTGTTGACATGAAGACTGGACAGGAAGTTGGGGGAGGGAGAAGAAAATTCTGTAGGCTGACATGAGAAGCACCATTTTGGTGGATCAAGTGCCTTCTGTTTGGGTATATGGAAGGAAGTCTGCTGTAAAGGAGATAACTCTACACAAATCTCAAGACAGTAGCATCCTGTGTTTTTCAATCTTCTGTGTGATTTTTCTCAACAAAACACTACATTATGCAATTTTTATATTTTTTGATTAATATCATTAATGATTTTTAATATAATACTTAGTATGATTAAATAAACTTTCTAACAAATAAATTTCTATAGATTCTTTAACTTATATATACCATAAAAGTAATTTAAGTTTTCTAAAGGTTTTTGAAGTGTTCAAAGCCATTAGTATGACTTGAGGAATGTATTTCATACATTTTTTTGTGGGGGTTGTATTTTTTGGTCATTCATGGGGCTGGAACTCAGGACCTGGGCTCTGTCTCAGAGCTTTTTTCACTCAAGGTTAGCATGTTGTTACCATGGAATTAGCAAGATAGGAAAATACCACGTCTGGTTCTCTGGTGTTTAATAAGAGATGAGTCTCATGGATATTCCTGCTTGGGCTGGCTTTGAACTTTGACCTTCAGATTCCAGCATCCTAAAGAACTAGAATTACAGGCCTCAACAGCCAGTGCCTAGTAAACTGAATAGTTTTGTTTTTATTTTCTATTTCAGTACTATGTATTAAACCCTGGACATTGCACTTGATAGATGTACACGTTGCCACTGAACTACGTCCCAGCCCTCATACCATTTTTACCGGGAACTGAGCAGTACCTTTGTGTTTCTTTTCATTTCTTAGTATTGGCTCTCTCTCTCTCTCATAGTTATTCTGTGTATAATTAAAACGGAGAGGTTAAGCATCAAATGTGAAATAAGGGCTCCTGGGTGGTTCTAACTGAGACCAAGAAAGAACTACCCTGAGGCAATGTTTCTAAACTTGTATTTGGTATTTTTGTACAAATACCAAAACATTACAAGAATAGTGGCTAAACCTATTGAGTGGGTGTGCTGACAATACCCTAACCCTAATATCATCAAGTTATTCAAGTGAACAAATACTCAAAATAGTTGATGATTGTAGAAATCAAATATGTTCTTGAAATTCCATAGATTTAAGATATTTTTCCCTTTATTTGAGGTACATGACCTGTGCTAACTTAAATCAAGTATTCGACTTTCTACATGATCACGTTCATGCAAATCCATGCTCAACAATAATAGAGTAAATGTCTTCATTTTATTCTAGCTTATTTTTAAGGAGAAAATGGATTGGTAGTTTTAGCAGCTTATTGTATGGGAAGATTACATATAAATTAGTGTGTAGACTGAAAAATGCTCTATCTCCCTTTAAATTGGTTATCATAAGTATGTCCTTCTAGAAGTAAGAGGCTGATGCATTCTCCTCTCCTGTTTTCTTTTCTCAGGACCCTCAGTCATGACAGGATGATTTCTCCCAGTGGTCTTTCTGAGGAAGCCATGCTTGAACACTGGTCAATAGTATTAATGAGTGGACTCTACCAGCTAAGGTATGAGATGGCCAGGGTTGATCATTTTCCAGTTGAATACAAGCTAGTGATTTCACTAGTAACACTCGAGGAGAAGCTCTCAGCCAAGTCTTGAAAACAAAATCACCAAAATCACTAGATATAAAAGTAGTTCCTGGCTCTATTACACATTTGGATGAAATTCATAATTCACCAACAGCAAATGGAGAGTTGCTTACATTGTTTTAAATTTACTTCAGTATTTCTGTATAGGTACTTTGACATATATACATATATATATATTTAAATTATATGATTGGCCAATATATGATAATTCTTAAATGAAAACTTTAGCTTAAAATAAATTGTGAGATGGATTTTAGGGAGGCAGTTTTCTAACAAAGAATTCAGGAATACACTCTGGACAGACAAGTGAATTGTGATGCTACTCTTTTTTTTGTCAGTCATGGGACTTGAACTCTGGGCCTAGGCATTGTCCTTGAGTTCTTCAGCTCAAGGCTAATGTGCTAGCTATTGAGCCACAGAGACACTTCCAGTTTTCTGGTGTTTAATTAGAGATAAGAGTCTCAAGGATTTAGTGCCTTTGCTGGCTTTTAACCTTGATCCTCAGATCTCAGCCTCTTGACTAGCTAGGATTACAGGCATGATCCACCATGACAGGCTATGCTGCTAGTCTTATCCCAAACTTTCCACAAGAAATGGTGAAACCACTTCCTCTATTTTTATCTCTGAGGAGACCATAGCTATAGATTTCAATAAGTGACATAATTAAAAATGTACTGTGATAATTCAGAAAACATTGATGCTTAGTTTATGTGAATTGCCAAAAACATTACAGAAGTGTTCATGGCATTTCACAAATAAATTATAAAGACCAGAATGCTTTGTTCTGAGACTCTAAAATCATTTTAGATACAACTACTGAGAGATAGGTGAGAATGTTGAGAAGGTTGACACTGATCAAAGATGCCTTGTATTCTTAAAATGCTTTGTTAAATGCTAAAAAAAATGCATTTTGCTTCCAAATCTGAGGACACACTTTTCTGAGCCTGTCCTCTGGCTTGAATAAACATTTCACTCTATCCACAATTAAAGGACATAAAAGGCAGAGTTAAGACTTCATTAAGCTTAGTGCAATTGATTTTTTCCTCTGCATTGTAATGTATCTGTGTATACAGAAGAATTTCTCTAAGAAGGCAGGGAAAGGTGCCTTTTATTCTTACATCACCAAGCAACAAAGAATTTTACAAAAATGACTTCACACAGAGCAGATTGATAAACTGCACTCCTCTTATGCCTGTCCTCTAAATGGAAGGAAATATTTGTGTTGGAGGTGCAACTGGTAGACTTGAATCTTCCAGTTGATTTACTCAATTACTCTCCCAACAAACTCTTAGTGTCTATCTATAAATTCCAATTTCCTTCTTGGCAAGGGAGTATAGAGAAGAATGAACAAACAGTACAATCATTTAGATATTTTCTTTCTGCATCTCTGTGAGTTATCTTTGAGGCTTATCTTCAGTTAGCACTATTCTTTCAGTCTGTGTTGCTTAGACACACTTCACACATGGCTTGTTGTTTTCTGATCATCTTTAACTCTAAAAAAGACTTGAGAAGACAAGTAAACAAGTAAACCTGCTTGGTCTTCCATTGAAATAATGTTTATTTCAAACTAATTTATTTCAGTCCCAAGAGTCTTGTGCTTTGATGCACCAAGGATGTTCATTCTGTCTCTTACAATTAAAATGTCTATGAACTATTTGTCAATTTACTAAATAGATACTGTGTTCTATGGCTCCAAGTTGCGAAGGCTACTACTGTGAAACTTCAGGATTTCCATCCAATTAAGTTGTTCTCTCCTGTTTAAATAAGGATTTTAAATTGTCAACTTAAAATAGAAGACTCAACAACAAATATTTTAAATGGAGTGCTGAAAGATGAGGGAATTTTTGACACGTGAACAAAATGAAGGAGGAGTAGATTTGTTTCTAAAAGATTTACCTAGAACTTGAAAAGTTATGGATGGTAGAAATTAGGTACTGCAGGATATTGAGACACAGGAGTCAGAGAAATGATCATTAGAAGAGTGCTGGTGAGCTAGTTTATCAATAGCTAAGGTTAACCTATGGGCGATGCTTCTTACCATGATCCCTGAGTATCATCTGCACAGTCAACTTTCTACTATTCAAATGTCTAAAGGAGGTCCAGAAATACGACAAGTGTGTGGTATAACTGTCAATGGATTTACAAAGAGGGTTTCATCATGAGGGGGAAGAAGAAGCAGAAGCAGAAGCAGCAGCAGCAGCAGCAGCAGTGGAAATGGAGGAGGAGGAGCAGGAGCAGGAGGAGGAGGAGGAGATGGAAGAAAAGGAAAGAAATTTAAGTAAATCCTGACAAAAGGGATCAGATAATGCAACTGGGTGAGTGAAGAAAGAAACAAAAGGAAAGCAAACCTCCAATTGAGGCTTGAAAAGAAGTGACCTGGAAAGGCAATTATGTAGGAGGGGTGATGGCCTCTGTTGCATGTAATAGTTTTTCTTCATTTTTTTAAACTTTATTGTCAAGGTTGTATAGACAGGAATTACAATTGTGTAAGTAAGGTAATAAGTACATTTACTTTTGAACATTGTTACTGCCTCCTTTACTTTCTCCCTCCTCTCTCACCACTTGCCGCTCTCTGCCATGTTGTAAAGCTCATTTCCAATGTAGTGTCTGGTGAGTATCCCTAATTCATTGGTTCTCCCTTTGTCTTTTCACTGTTTCTAGATTCCCCTTCCCTTCTCCAAGTTAGATAAACTTATATATAAGACAAAGGATACAGAAAAAAAAAACAACAACAGTGACAGCAGGGAATAAACCAAAGCAGGGAAAAATAGAAAGAGAAAAAAAAACACCTGAAAACAGCACATGAGAAAAACTTGTTTATTGCAGTTTATTTTGATGAGCACGATTTTACACGGTCATGGAGGAAACATAGGAGTCTGGCCACAGAGTGATGGCCGTGTGGCTGAAATGAAAAGCTCTGGAGACAGAAATTGAGACTTTTCCCAGAGTTGAACACAGCTTCTCTATTACACAAGAAAGCCTGAGCTCCTCATGAATCCACACATGGTCACATGCCACAGGAGTGTCGATGTTAAACCAAGGCTTGTTGATTGAAAGAAAAATGCAAAAAGTGTTTTTGAATTCTGTTGATCAATGAGTAAATACACAAGAAAAAAGAAGAATTTTGGAGGGATGAGAATATGCAATAGTTTACCAATATTGAATGTTTAAACACAAAGTGTGAAATGGTGGCTTAGAAGAAAACATTATCCAATATTATGTCTCTATGCTTTTTAGTCGGGGGTGGGCTTGAACTGTGGGCCTGGGAGCTATATCTGAGCTCTTCAGCTCAATGACCACAGAGCTACTTCTGATGATCTAGTGGTTAATTGGAGTCTCGCAGTCTTTAATTCCTGGCATTAGCTCCTTATCACCCAGTTCTGTCTGGCTAGACACAAATGCACAAAATCAATATGACTTGACTTAGACAAATTGAGTGAAAACAGCATGCTTAGCAGGTGTTTCTTTTTCTTTACTTTTTCCCACTAGTAGAAGAAAAGTAGCAAACAATCTTTATCATTTTACAAAATTGTGAACATGAGAAAAAAAGTAAATCATCATAATACATGCCACCTGTTAATCAGGGCCTTGCAAGACAAGCTTTCTGTACCATACCCACTTAATTCCCACCACTTCCATGCTTTGAGTCCATAGAGGCAAACACCCAGCTACATTTATCTCACTCATGCCCCTAAGTAGAACAATTAGAGTGGAGCCCTTCCTTCCATGGACAGGGGATGCGTGATCAGATGTTCATCGTGTGGATGTAATAAGATGGGATAAGTATGCTTAGGAATGCTAGGAACTTTAGGAAGGCGTTAGGGGAAAGAGGATGCTTCATTTTCTAGAGGCTTGTGCTCATATTCAGATGGCCACATTTCTTTGTTTGCAACACTAGACACATCACGGACTTTTCTGATTTTTAAATTAGGGACTATAAAGTGGTGACTTTGCATGACTTATTGACAAATGAGATAAGGTGTACTGATTTTTTTACTTGGAGAGCTAAATTAACAATAATTATCAATGATAAATAGCACTCTTTTCAATAGGCTTTTCAATTTGCTGTCTTTACATATTTCTATGAAAACTTTCAACTAACTATTTCTAAAATCCTTCTGAGATAGACTTAGGTAATTTTAATGATAGCATTCTTTGGTCTGCACATATTGGAGACAAAGCATTTTGGGTTCAAGGGTTTGCTTTAATACTGCCATGGGGATATTAGAAGTTGGTCAGGGATATATCATATATATGTTGTGCAAGATAAGCTAAACTCAGCAAGCTAGATATTGTTACTCTTGTTCATCGTGGAGTAGATGATGATGATGGTATGATGATGGTGATGAAGATGATGGTAATGAAAATGGTGATGATGATGGTGATGGTGATGGTTGTGATGATGATTATGATGATGGTGAGGATGATGATGATGATGGTGATGGTTGTGATGATGATTGTAATGATGGTGATGATGATGATGATGATGGTGATGGTGATGATGATGATGATGATGATCATGATGATGATGATGATGATGGTAATGGTTGTGATGATGATTATGATGATGGTAAGGATGATGATGATGATGGTGATGATGGTAATGATGATGATGATGATGGTGATCATGATGGTGATGATGATGATGATGATGATGACAGTGATGGTTGTGATGATGATCATGATGATGGTGAGGATGATGATAATGATGGTGATGATGGTAATGATGATGATGGTGATGGTGATGATGATGATGATGATGATGATGATGATGATGGTAATGGTTGTGATGATGATTATGATGATGGTAAGGATGATGATGATGATGGTGACGATGGTAATGATGATGATGATGGTGGTGATGATGATGATGATGATGACGGTGATGGTTGTGATGATGATGATGGTGATGATGATGGTGATGGTGATGATCATGATGGTTGTGATGATGATTGTGATGATGGTGATGATGATGATGATGATGATGATGATGATGATGGTAATGGTTGTGATGATGATTATGATGATGGTAAGGATGATGATGATGATGGTGATGATGGTAATGATGATGATGGTGATCATGATGATGATGATGATGATGGTGATGATGATGATTGTAATGATGGTGATGGTGATGATAATGATGATGATGATGATGATGACGGTGATGGTTGTGATGATGATTATGATGATGGTGAGGATGATGATAATGATGGTGATGATGGTAATGATGATGATGGTGATGGTGATGATGATGATGATGATGATGATGATGGTAATGGTTGTGATGATGATTATGATGATGGTAAGGATGATGATGATGATGGTGATGATGGTAATGATGATGATGATGGTGATGATGATGATGATGATGATGATGACGGTGAAGGTTGTGATGGTGATGATGATGGTGATGGTGATGATCATGATGGTTGTGATGATGATGGTGATGATGGTGATGATGATGATGGTGATGGTGATGATGATGATAATGGTGATGGTAATGATGATGATTATGATGATGGTGAGGATGATGATGATGATGGTGATGATGGTAATGATGATGATGGTGATGGTGATGATGATGATGATCATGATCATGATGATGGTGATGATGATGATGGTTGTGATGATGATTGTAATGATGGTGATGATGATGATGATGATGACGGTGATGGTTGTGATGATGATGGTGATGATGATATTGATGGTGATGATGATGATGATGATGATGATGGTGATGATGATGGTGATGATCATGATGGTTGTGATGATGATGGTGATGATGATGGTGATGATGATGATGATGGTGATGGTGATGGTGATGGTTGTGAAGATGGTTGTGACGATGATGGTGCTGATGATGGTGATGATGGTGCTGCTGCTGATGGTTGTGATGATGATGGTGATGATGATAATGGTGATAAGGATGATGGTGTGGATGGTGATGATGACTGTGATGATGATTGATGATGGTGATGGTGATGATGATGATGGTTGTGATGATGATTGTAATGACAATGATGATGATGACGATGATGATGATGGTGATGGTTGTGATGATGATTGTGATGATGATGGTGATGATGATGACGATGGTGATGATAGTGATGATCATGATGATGGTGGTGATGGTTGTGATGATGATTGTAATGATGGTGAGGGTGATGATGATGATGATGGTGATGGTGATGATGATGGTGGTGATGGTTGTGATGATGATGGTGATGATGGTGATGATGGTGATGATGATGGTGATGATGGTGATGATCATGATGATGATGGTGATGATGATGATGATGATGGTTGTGATGATGATGATGATGATGATGGTGATGATAATGATGGTGATGATGATGATGGTGATGATGGTTGTGATGATGATGATGATGATGATGATGGTGATGATGATGATGGTGATGATAATGATGGTGATGATGATGATGGTGAAGATGATTGTGATGATGATGGTGAGGATGATGATGATGGTTGTGATGATGATTGTGATGATGATGGTGATGATGGTGATGATGATGATGATGATGAAGATGGTGGTGGTAGTGATGATGGTGATGATGATAATGGTGATGATGATGAAATAATTGGATCCAGATATAAGTGGCAAAAACAGGGCTATTTAGGAAGGGTTACATACAGTGTGGATGGTGAAAAGGAACCAAAGGGTATTACACATGAAGACAGAATAATGAAACCCGCCAAATGCTCTTTCAGCTGTGGGTAGAGGGAGGAGAGCAAAGGGAATAATAAAAGTGCAGTGTTGAATGTATGGAAATGCCTCAAGACACAGCTTGCCATTCTAATCTAAGATAAATCACAGCAATGCACATATTCACTCATAAATGAACCAAAACCCAGCAGCAGAGTCTAAGCAGGAGAAGAAAAGAAGAAAAGAAAAACTAAGGACTCCATGAAACACAAGAAACCTCAGAGAAGCAATCTGCAAGGAGAGTGCAGCATGACACTGCCTGAGGGCCCAGACTGCTGATGCACAAGGGGGCCAAGCCACCCAGCTTAGGCCTGCCACAGTGGCGCCAACAGCTCCCAGTGATCGACTCGGCCGCCATGCCAGAGAGGAGCAGCTAGGATCGAAAGCCAGGTCCCTGTGGGAAAGCCCTGCTCAGCCAAACCACATAGGCATTGTCAGCTCCAACGCTGAAGCCCTACCTTAATAGAGTATTCTGGGGGCAATCACACCTACAGACAGATGTGCCAAAATATTCAAAATATTCTCCAGTTTCACCATTCTAGCATGGACTCATGATCACTTTCCAGTGATTCCTAGAGGTTTATTGTTATTATTATTTTCACCTCTGACCCTTTCACAAAACCATTATATATGAACCCAATCACGTGCTTTAGTCTGAGTATTCACTCCATCTCTTTCCCATAGCCCCTATTTCCTGCCTACTACACATACAAGTGAAATGCTTCTGTTCAGGAGACTAAAACCTTCCCAGACAATAAACACAGAGACATAAATCCCAGTGAAAGATCTCGATGTTCATGAATAAACAAGACAACATGGCTGGCTCCCAAGCCAGTGACACCACAATAAGAGGCTTAGAAAGTAAAGACTATAGGGGCCGGGAGTTTGGCCTAGTGGTTAAAGTGCTTGCCTAGCATGCATGAAGACCCGGGTTCAATTCCTCGGTACCACATACATAGAAAAAAGCCAGAAGTGGTGCTGAGGCTCAAGTGGTAGAGCTCTAGCCTTGAGAAAGTCCAAGGACAGTGCTCAGGCCCTGAGCTCAAGCCCAGGACTGGCAAAAAAAAAAGAAAAAAAAGAAAGTAAAGACTATAAAAGATTAAAACTGAGCTTAATAAAGTAAGAATTGTCAGTAAAATAAAAGTACATGTGTTATAAAATGATAGAAACTCTAGCAGAAGTTGGGCCAATAACTAGAGAAAACAAAGAAAAATAACTAAAAATCATAATGAACAAATGAAGACAACAATATAGGATGTGAGAACAATGTTAAGTGAATACATGAAGACATGTAAAAAATAAGAGCACAAATTAAAAACTCATTCAAAAGTCTATGTAATGTGTGATGAACTGAAAACAGAGTAGGAGAGATTGAAAATAAAACAGAGGAAACTGATGTAACATAGCCACAAGCTTACAAGACCTCTCAGCATCCATCAAAAGATCAAGACAACATATGATGGAGTCGTCTGAAAAAGAAGAAATAAATGTTAAAGACATTGAGAACTTATTCAACAAAATAATGGCAAAGGCCTTTAACCAGAGGCCTCTAGAAACCAGAGAGCTTCATTCCTATGAATGAGGTCTACAGAACTATAGACAAGACCAAAAAAGAAAAATAACCTGTCCTAGACACATGATAGTAAAAAAAATACTAAACTTACAAAATAAATAATGAGTCACTGAAAGCTGCAATGAAAGCATGCAACTGACCTACAGTGGCAGGCTCATTCAAATGAAATTTGATTTCTCGTGGTAAACAATAATGGCAAGAGGGCATAGAAAGATATGTCCTTGAAGTCCTGAAGGACAAAAATTTCTGAACTAGACTAGTACATCAAGCAAAAATATCCATCTGAATTGATGAAAAGAACAATCCTACCATGAGAGGTAAAATGTGAAGAAATTTACCATTGAACAATCCCATTATCCAAAGTTAATATGAACACCTCAGTATTAGTCCTCACAGAATTGCAGAAATCAATGGAAAAGTTCATACGCAAGTAAAAACCCACATCCCTACAGCCAACTAATTTTTGATGAGAGTTAAGGGAGAAAAGACAGTCCATTCAACAAATGGTACTGGGAAAACTGGATATCCATACATCCCTATGGGCTGTTGAATTTGGACCTCTATTGGATGTGATTGACAACTGCTATTTCTCTTCTTCCACCTGTATTGGTGATGAAAGAGAAATAGTTATCAGTGGGGGAAAGAGGAGGAAGGGGATTGGATTGGGCTGAAAGGGAGGCCAGAAGAGGTTTAAGACTATTGAAATTATTTACTTACAACTATGGAAATGGAACTGAAAAATCTGTTATGGATCTATTTGTGAGAGGAGGCATGATAGAGTAACTGAGTGCTTTCAGTGCAGTCTAAAAAATGTGGAGCTGTAACAGTGAAATCTCTCAATATGTAACTAATTTAGGTCAACTAGAAAAGTCTCTAACTCAGTTTGAAAACATACATTATTTAGATATCGAATGAGTTACCAAGTAAAATGTGATAATTTTCTGTAATTTCTTAAAAACTACTCTGAACAACCAGCAGAAAAACTGGTTACTAACCAGTGAAAACATTAGGTTTCTTCAGCATCTGAGTATAAGCAAACCACAATCATAGGATCAAATCAGATTTTACTCCTTGACACTAATCATGTTAAATCAATGCTGCTGCTATGAGCCATGTGAAGCTAAAATTAATGCCAGAATTTTTGTACAAATTAAGATGCATAGTTTTTGAGTATAAGTTTTTATTTATTTATGCTTTTTTATATTTTTATTTCTGCTAGTCCTGGAACTTGAATTTTGGCCTTAGGAACTGTTTCAGAGCTTCTTTTTCCTCAAAGCTAGAACCCTACTACTTGAGCTACAGCACCACTTCCAGATTTACTGTGATTAATTGGTGATGAGCTTAGGGACTTTCCTGCCTCTGCTGACTTCGAACTGTGATCCTCAGATCTCAGCTTCCTGAGTAGCTGGGATTACAGGTGTGAGCCACCAGTACCTGGTTTGAATAGAAATTTTGTGGGAGTAAAATCTCTATGTTCTTTGAGTCAAAAAGCTGCCAGATGTTTTACAACTGTGAAAGTCAATGTTTTGGGATCCCTGAGAAGAGTTAGGGAACCATTTCTTCAGACTGTCCAGGTGGTTTATCTCATAGCAGAATACAGATCATGCTCTCCTGTATACATACAGGTCCCTTGGAGAGATGCAAAACTCTGCTGTAGAGGAGCTGCATAAAATGTATTGTGGCATCACTTTCAACTTGAAGTATGTTCTTGTCTCTTGCATCTTGTCTCTACCTCTCTCTGCTCATCATCTTACAACAGCTTCTCTCCACCACTCACCATGGATTCCAAAGCTGTCCTAATGACACAGGGAGAAAATGTGCTGCTGATGAAACTATACACAGAAAAGAATGTGTCCTTTGTTTTGCTTTATTTTGCCTCCCTGTCTCAGCCTATTCCAGCTAAGTATTGTAAGATAGCCTAAACTTTGCCACTTGACCAAGCCCAAGGCATTTCACCCAGTTGTGGAATCTGGCAACTTCAAGGTCAAAGTGTCAGTGAAGTGGAGTTCTTGGGGGGCCTGGCTTCTTGATTTGCTAGTGACTGCCTTCTTGCCGTAACCTGACATTGCAGAGATCATGACCTCTTGTCTGCCCTGCTAATTGAATTCTATAATCCCCTTCGATGTGACCTCATTTCAAGCAGCCACTTCCCAAAGCAACCTCTTACAAATAAAGTTGTCATCCTGGGGACTGGGAATTTTCATATATATTTGGGGCCCACATAAATATTCAGTCTATAGCACTCCTTTTCAACCCATACTGTCTCATAAACGCATGTGACTGAAGACCAATCCCCTGTACCACTGAGGCAGAGGCAGCCTCTCGTCATCCCTCGTGCTGCTATTGTGACAGTAGATACCCCTCACCGAGATTTGCTTTGGCCTAATTGTTTTAGAAAGTTCCCATCTTCCTGTGTCGTTGCTCTTTTTGAAAGTGTCACTTCAAATACTAGAGTGCAGCTGTTGACGGATGGTGGGGCACGAGGGATTGTCAAGTGGGAAGCCGAGCCTGCAGTGATAGGTGTGTCCAAAACTGACCTCGATCCTTCCTTTTTTGTGGAACAAATTTGAACTCATTTTCTTTAGAGATGCAATTATACGATTTAACACATTATCCCTTAACTTCATGTGCCCAGAGAGCTTCCTTATTTGCTTATTACGATATAAATGTTGATGGGGAGATGTTAATGTTAACGACATAGAAGGAAGTCTGAGGGGAACTCTGTTACCAACAAGGCCCCTTCAAGGCTCAATGACCTTGGTCATGTCATTGAGATTCTCATTTTGCTCCTTAGCAGGAAAATGGAAAGAGGCAATTTCCAGCTCAGAGTAGTACTAAAGAATGCTCTGAGAAGTATGTGGGTAAGTCACTTTTAATATCCTAGAGCACTAATAAATATTGCATTGCATGTATCACATTTCCTTAATATCTGATAAAAATAAGTACATTATGTATTGAATTTCTCTCTTCATTCCACATACCACGCTTCTACACAACTGCTGTTATGTAATGCAAGCTTGATTGGTGCCTATGGGCTAGGCAAACTAAAACAGTTTTCACCTAACTTTATGCTTAAAATGGAAGATACTTAGATAGGTACACTCACTCCCCAAAGCTTGACATGCTTTGAGCCAACTGTTGTTCTTCGCTTATCTATTTCATCATCTTCTACCTACAACTTGCATCAAAAATACAAGTGTTGCTAGGCACCAGTGGCTCACGCCTATAATCCTAGGTACTTAGGTGGATTGAGGTTCAAAGCCAGCCAGGGAATGGAAGGCCATGAGACTCTTATCTCCAATTAACCACCAGAAAACTGGAAGTGCACCATGGCTCAAGTGGTAGAGCCCTAGCCTTGAGCTGAAGAACTCAGGGACAGAGCCTAGGCCCAGAGTTCAAGCCCCAGTTATGGACTAAAAAAAAAGCAAAAACAAAACAAAACGCAAGTGCTGCTTGCTCATGGGGGCATACAGCCAGCGTGGGTCTCATTTAATTTGATTTGATATATAAAATCGGGAAAGCACTGGATGCGGTCCTCTTGCACTTAGTTTGTGTAAATTAATTCTCTTATCTTCCTTGGTAACTGTCTCAACTTCTGTGTTCTCTAGGTGTTTGGAAAGATGAATAGCAACTTGTGTTTTCTCCTGAGAATTCCTTCTCACAAGATTAAATCTACATTTAGAGATTTAAATTCATTGGAAACTTTTTTTTCTCTTCTCTGATTTGTTTGTTAAATCATGTGTTTGTTAAATCATCATTTGCAACTTCTAATTTGTAGCACTAATTGCATCTACTTTGAATCCTGTATGAAATCATCTTTGCCAAACTGTAATTTGCTGTATCATATTTATATGAGCTTTCCATCACCTTTCCTTTTCTGCTTCATGTATTTTTAAATGCTAAAACAAGTTGAGAAAAGAATGTTTATTCATATTCAATATTTGAGTTTATTAAGATATTAAAATATTGAAATAGTGCATGAACGTTTTGCATAACAGGCTTTAATGTGCTTTATCACATTACAATGTGACTTACAATGTTTTCTACAAGCCCAGGACTAGCTGCTTATGTCAGAGCTCAAAATCAGTTTTCGATGAAGTACTGTTTGGATCTTAACAGGCACTATGGTTCTGCCCTTCATGCACTGTAAAACTCTACCCGTGTTTCTCAGATCTCATTATATATACACATTATCCCAAAAGTATGTGAAAATGTACTCTTCAGATACAAATACTCAGCTATTCAATGATTCATACTGGGTCCTATGAATCTGAATTTCAAAAAAATCCCTGAGGGAATTCAGCCCATCCTTCAAGAACCATCAACGCTGAACCTTCGGCTGCACTATGCACATCAATGCTCTGGTGAGGATAATCTATCACATAGACCTCTCCCAAGTTTATGTTTTGTATTCTGTACACATTAAACTCCTTTTATCTGGAAAGAGAGTCCAGGCAAATGCATACTTCCATAGAACTTGAGAGTCCTTAGCCGTGTTTCCATTTTCCCTCTGGAAGTGGGATCTTGAACAGGTGAGCTAGAGTTAGAGTAGAGTTAGAGAGAGGACATGATACTGGCCTTCCTGAGGTTAGGAGGAGGCACAGTCAGTCGCCCGCTGTGAAGGCAGTTGTGTGAATGTGGTCAGTAAGGTGGTGTGTGGCAGGCCTGCTCTTGTGTGTGAGTACATTCTATGCCATCTAAACGGCAGCATCATCTCCTGACGTGTGTCCAAGAATGCGTCCTGCTCTTAGAAGTGGACAACTTCACAGTGTGGGGGGCCGAACTTCCCAGGTGGCTTAGAACTATTTCCCTTCTATTCCTAGCTATCTTAGCCAGAGAAAGAATAAGTTTCTTTCTAAAGAATTGATAAGACATAATTTTATCAGGAAGGGAAAACAGAATAGATTGACAAATCTTTTACTTTATTCAATAGTAAATTCAATTTGGTTTATAACAAAAGTAAAAACATTTCCTGACAACTTTTCTAACTGGTATCTCCTCTAGTGACATGATTAAGACCATTATCATTTCCTAAAATAGTTGATTTCCAGTAAGAACTCATTAAACACTTTAAACTGTTGGACAACATTACAGAGAATTAAAAAAAAAACTCTTAAGAATAAGCATTATGCTTTAACCAACGTTCAATAGGTTATTTTACATATATTTATATATATATATATCCTTCTAACTACATGCAATTGCTAATTATCAAGATTCCTTCTTTCCCGATCTGTCATACTTTCTGCCTGTTTCAATAATCCAGTATCTTCATTGCTTGTTAGGGGAATCAGGTAGGGTTTAGGCCTCTCCTCTGAAAAATGTATTAGTGTAGAAAAAAACAATTTTGAATTAATCATTTGGCTACCATGAAAGCAGAATCTTCATTTCCAACTGTGTGTTATTTTAATAACCAAGAAAAATTCATTTCTGTTAAAACAAGATCTGATCAAAGGACTGATCAAATCCTTTGACTCCATGTTGATACTTCCTGGTTAAGGCTTCATAAATAAGTGAACACAATTTGTAATTTCTGTTAGAACTGACATTGTGTTCATCCCAGAGCAGGCAAAGCTAATCTCTAAAGATCAGGATGACTTTTGAGTTGGGTGTGAGTAGGTCTATGGGATATTAATCACATCTTATCATTATTGGCATACTCATTTAATGGTTATATCATTCAAAAGCCCTTTAGCTGGAGGCTTACAATTTCTGTATTGCTTGTAATATACCTTAACTTCAATAAAGTATATTTTTTAAAGTATGCTCTTAAACTTATAATTTACTTATGTTGCCCAATTCCCTATTCACAGGAGAGCTAGGAGGAGGGCTGAGGTAAAAACCCCACTTGCTGATTGATGGGGGGGAGGGGAGAGAGACAGAGACAAAAACATGAGAAGGGGTATCAATGTGCAAGAAGTGATGCCCCCACTACCTAAAGAATGTAACTGTAACCCCTCTATACATTAATTTTTAAAAAATAGAAAAAAACCCACTTGCTGCCTTAAAAAAGTTTCTTTTTTCTCACAACAGCATGAAAAAGGAAACATTTTTCTTGGAAAAATACTTTTATTTCATGATCTGTATAAACATACATTTCAAAATATTGTACACTAATTCTTATCTTATGGTGGTTCTTGCTTTCCATGTCTTTATACAAGTCAAAAATCATCCCTGGATAAAAATAGTGACCCAAATTCAGAGACATGATCCAAGACAAACCCATCGAGTTCTGGAGAGATAAAAGTCACCATCTTCTAGATTTATTTATGTTGTTACACAGCTCGAACAGCATCATTCTGGTTTTTAAAGACTTTAGAATAATTTGTTTTCTCTAAACCAATTTGTATCATGTCAAAGTGAAATTGCAGTTTTACAACCACCTGGGGGAACAAGCAATCCCTTTCCATAAATATAAAAGTAATCTGCATAAATATGTTTCAAGATATCTCTATAGACTTTAAAAAACTTTTGTATGTGAAGGAAAAGGTATGAGTATCATTAAAAAATTATGTGAATCTAGATACAACCTGCATTTCATTTGCTGTATTTAATTGTCTAATAAATTAATAGCAATTCTAAGAACCTATTTGTAAAGATATGCATTTGGGAACAATGTCATTTTATTCTGACAAGTGAATACTTTCCCAGAGAGCTCTATGTCCCAACTGAAAACTTACAAAGGAAACAATCAGACAATATGAATAGCATCATACTTGAATCGTTCATTCTATTGATTTAAAAAAGTAGGAGCTTTCTTTCATTGTAATACTAATAAAAAACAAGTATATATTAATAAATGCATAGATTGTAAGCACTTTTTTACTCCATATTTTAAATAGATAAAGGAGGACATTCCCATTGGCAAACTGGAATTGGGGTATAAATATATTCCAGAGAAAAAGGAAAAGTAAAAATTACTACTACTACTACTATTATTATTATTATTTTAAAAAAGAGCTTCCATGACCCCTTTCCAAACATGCATGGTGCTTTGAATATTAAGGACCTGAATCATTGAAGTTATGCTTACAGCCACCCCAGTCTGTACCTCTGTCTTCTTTCTCTGTTTCCCATCGTCCCTGTTGTTAGCTGATGATTATACTGAATAAGGGCTTTGAATTTGGGTATAATTACAGAGTCACCTGGAGCAATTCTAACCTCGGTTTTAAATAGTTCCCCAGACCAGCACACTGCCTTCCTGGCTCCTAAAATGGCATTGATGCCTGCCCCTGAAACTAAAGTCCACTGGATTTCACATTGCATTTCTTGCTTTAGTTTGACATCTTTTCTACTCACAGATCCTCCACTCCTCCGATTACGGCTAGCTGTCTTTCCTTTCAGAAAATGTTGTCTTTTATCCTAGCAAACATACATGGCTTTTCCAATGTGATTTCTAGCAAGATTTATAAGCGAGCTGCTGTCTTCATTCCAATTCTTTAAAAGTGGCTTTATTCATTTATTTTTTCATTCATTGTACATTTATAAACATCATCTTGTTTCCTGATGATAACCACCCATTCAACTGAATGCCTGTGATTATATGACTAGTTCTATGCAAACAAAGAAAAGAGAACATATTTCTTGTTTTTGAGTTCATCATAACCTGAAGTACACACTGGTTGTGGAAACGAGCCAATGTAATGAAATACGTGAAACTGATAAGAATCAATACAGAGTTCATGAGACGCATTTCATTCTTCAGAGGTTACTGAATAATGAATTATAATCCACCAGGAAATGAGGAAGGAAACAGCTTTCCACAAGGAGTCAAAAAGTTAATGCATGTAGTTGTGGGGTACAGAAAAGGCACCACACATGGTGTATACAACTGATGTAACAGGAAGTAGAGGGGGGCCTCTGATTGTATTCGTTTTCATCTCTTTGCAGGTTTTTGGCCACTCTCCAGGGAGCAATAGTTCAGCACAAAAAGTTAATACGAGGGAGTAAAAACAAGACAGAAAGCTCAGTGTGTGGGGGGGGAGAGAATATTAGTCTCATTTTTTCTCCCACTTGTATACCAGACTTCAATGGGCTTGGAGATCACGCCTGCTTTACAGCCTGTGATGATCGAGGCCAACTAAGGCCTGGGTCAGGGAAAGTTAGAATCGTGTTTAGGTGCTGAATGAATGCACTCTTTCCCTGGGGATCTGGTGTCCAATTTTGTTTTCACACTGCTTCTGATGATGCATGCATGAGAACTGAATTACGATAAGCATCTCCCATCTTGATATACCGTGACAGGTTTGCTTGGATTCATAAACTTCTCCTTCCTAATCTTTCCTATTTGTAGCAATTCTCCTAAGACCTTTCCATATTCACCACATGCATTCAGCTATCTAACCAATGTGTGGAGCTCCTGTGATAAGTCAAATGCTGTCCTAGGCATTGAGGATAGAGACAAGCGTGAGACAGGATGCAGACAGCCTTGTTCTCAGGGAGCTGCCGCTCTACAGGGACAAATAAGAGAAATAACGAAGCAACATGTTTATATTGGGTTGCCATAAGTTCTACGAGGAAAACAAATCCTGCTCCAGAGAGAGGATCAAAACGTGTAATTGGGAGTTTAATTTGAAACGCAGTGCTAAGGAAATTGAAAATGTGATGTATGAATAGAGACGTAAAAAGATGCCAGAGCTGGTGGAGATCTGCTGAGGATTTGTGGTTCAGATGGATGAAGGTGAGGGGCCAGATTTTTCAGGGGAGGCCATGCTAGCACTAGGAAAAGCTGAAGTTCCATCGTGGGAAGGCAGTGAGTTGAACAGAGGGTGAAATGCCACATCCATTTCCTTACTTGCTCTAGGTGGAAATGTGGGGTCTTTCTGGGCTCCTGATCAGCGCACGACACACTCTCTCTGTGCTGTGCTGTGCTCTGCTCTGCTCTGCATCTGGAAAGTCTCCCTATGATGTATTTGTGACACTCGTAGGCCTACCTGCAGTGCGGTGAATAGGCTGTGGCATCTTTAGTAAGAGGAGCCTTGTGGAAGGAGTCAGGTGATTGGATGTAAATGGAAGATATAGGGCAGAGTAGGATCCAGTCTCCCTTCCCCCATTGTCTGCTTTGGCCTATTGAAGCAGTTTGCCTTCATTGTATACTTTTTGCCATGTGATCCTGTGACATCACAGGCTCAAAGTTGCCAGCAGGGCCAAATGAAATGGGAATCAAAACACCATACATACTCCAAGCACTTGCCTTGCAGTGGCTATAGCCTCTGGTCACTGTAAGAAAGTTCCTTTATCTGGGACTTCTTGCAGCATGATTGTGTAGATGTGACTGAAATATACAATGCATTCTTTTCCAAGCAATTAATTCTTTTTTTCCCCTGCTACTGTAGGCTTATTCTATTAGGCAATTAACTCTGGTTAGCTCAATTATAGAAAACATAATTCATCTGGTTTAGAAACTTAAGTGAGAAGGCAAGTGAACTTTGGATAACCTCAGAGGGATGGAAATAGAAAGTAAAGGGCCTGGAATGCCCAACCTTTCTAGAAGCTTCACCACAGTAACAAGCACAGGGGTGTGAAAGAGCTGGTAAAGGATTATGATCTTACAAGGTGTGTACTGATAACAATGAGAACAATGCTGGGTGACGTGGATCAGAAGCTAACATATGGAGGTGAAAAACCCTTTGAACAACTACTTAAGCACAGTACAGACAATTGAAAAACATAAAAGTTGGTCATTATTAAGAAATATAATAATTTATTTCTTCTGGCAAAAGAACCTTACTTAGACTAATGCTAATGATTAATACAAATGAGTGAATATCAACGCTACTATTCCAGAGGCTCTGTTGGCAGTACAAACCCTATGACAGGGTATTTTGTGAAATGTCTGAAAACGTTTTGCTCTATAGTTTTGCATTTTTGTTTTTAGCAGAGTCACCCTTCCCCACACTAAAAATAAAAGCAAAATCTATACCTTAAAATATATCATTTAACCTGTGCATTAAATTTAAAGATCCCAAAGTCCTTGCATAAGATCATTAAATGCCTAACATATGTCTTATGTGAAAGACATAAAAACGAAATTACTAATTTAGGGTGCCGTTATGGCATAATTTTTTTTTCTTGTTGTATTAATTAAATTTAAAAAGTCTTTAAAATTCCATTTGGAATGTTCAGAGTACTGAATCGTGTTCCAAAAAAAGAGGAGCTACATTAAAACAAAACAAAACAAACAAAAAAAGATGCGGGTAGACTTCAGCACCTCAACTTTCAGTTTTTTACTGGTTGATTGCAGATAACAGACTCTCACTTTTCTTTCCAGTCTGGCTGTGAAGCATGATCCTCAGATCTCAGACTCCCGAGTAGCTAAGATTACAGGTGTGAGCCACTGTGCCGGGCCATTTTGGCAGTTATGGAGCCCCCAATGCTTATAGTAAAAATGTGGAGAAAGAATCATAGAGTATATTCATACAAGAGCCACAGTGATGGTGGGAGGTGGAAAGGAAAGTCAGTGGGCCTCTACAGCAGTTATAAATGTAGAGTCAGATACCTGCACAGCCCAGGGGAAGATTCCCGAGTCCTTCCACCTGGAGGAACACTGTGGTTCATTTTGCAAGCCATCTCAATGGCCCACCACAGAACTTTTGAATACATGCACAAGAGTTGTATTGCTAGATCAGAGGATAATTCTGTTTTTAGTGTTTGACTCTGTGTAAATGAAATCTCCAGTCCTCCCTACAGAGCAGCAGAATGGACTTTAAATCCCAGCAACTGTGTAGTAGGGCCCCTTGTATTCTGCATCCTTGTCAATCTTTGTTGTTGAAGACACCCTGCGCATAGAATATCACAATGAACATGAGATCAGTGGAGAAAAGATATAGTGCTGGGAAAACAGGGAAAGACAGAAAGCTATACGTGAGAAAAGATGATGGGAACTACTGCATATTTTCTATTTTAACACTAATATTAATGGACTCTGTTCTCCAATCAAAAGACAAAGAATACCAAATTTGTTCAAAAGGCACGATCTGAGTATCTGTTGCCCATCAGAATCACATCTTACTGACCAAACAAATAATTCCTTATAAGTGCTAAAAAAAATTCCAACTTCCGCGTGCCGATGGCTCATACCTGTAATCCTCGATACACAGGAGGCTGAGATCTGAGGATCATGTTTCAAAGCCAGCCTGAACATGGAAACCCCTGAGACTCTTATCTCTAATTAACCAACAGAAAACCAGAAGTGGTTGCTGTGGCTCTAAGTGGTAGAGCACTAGCTCTGAGCTGAAAAACTCAGGGACAGCGCCCAGGCTCAGATTTCAAATCCCATGAAAGACCAAAAAACAATCTTCCAAGTAAAATAAACACTATAGGCAGACAAGAATAAGCATGCTTATTTCTGGTAAAGTAGATTTCAAATCAAGATTATTCAGAAGAAATAAAGAAGGTGAATTCATATTAATAAAGGGAACTTTCCATAAGTATTTTACTTTGTTATCTGATATATTGGATATATGCGTATTTGGTTATTTGAAATTGGATAGGAAAGGGGGGGAAACAAGATGGGGGTGGGGGTGAGGGGAAGAAAAATGGGGACCAAGACATGAGAAAGGGTATCAATGTATGTGAAGTAATGCACCTTCCATCTGATGAATGTAATGTAACCCTTCTACTAATTACAATAAAAATTATATGGAAAAAATACATAAAAATTCATAACATCTATACTCCAAATTTTATAACACCTAGCATTGTCAAACACAACAAAACCTCAACACAATGTCAGTTTAAAAACATGGCTTGCACCAGTGGATAGATTATCCAGGAAATATCTCAACAAGGAAATTTCATTTAAATGACTCGATAGTGAACTATGTGGGTGTAAAATACATTACATTTTTCTCAGCAGAACTTGATACATTCTCTACTCTGCTATTGGTCAACAAGCAAATCTGAAAACAATATATAAGCATATTGAAATAGCTCTCTATATCATTTCAGATTATTGTGAAATAAAATTAGAAGTCAATAGCAAAATAAACTACAGAAAATATTCAAACTCATGAAGGTTGAACAACACATTGCTGAATATGAATGGGTTATTAAAGAGAGAATAAGAAAAATACCAAAAGTCCTAGAATCTAATGAACATGAAAACACAGCATGCCAAAAACTTGGAGGCACAGCGAAGACAAGAAGAATGTTAATGTCTATGAACACTTCCATCAACTAAATAGAGATCTCTCAAATTAAAATCATAAAATGCACCACAAGCTCTTAGATAACTAAGAGAAATGGAAAGAAATTATTATTCAGAAAGTATCAATTTGTATATGTCATATTACTCAGAATTCCATAAGATGTTTGCAGTCTTGTCTTTCCTTTTATTATTTCCTTAAATCTTGGTGATTAGCTGTTATTTTAGATTTTCTTACTCTATTGTTTACCTTTGCATGCTTGATGATATTGTTTTATGCCCAACTGCCTAACCATTACTGATCAGTATCAAGCAGGTTTTAGTTGAAGAATTGTTCAGTGCACCTGGAATTTTGGTTGGTGTGTATGCCTTTCTGCTCTCTGATAGCTTTGAAAGAATGTCCAATTAAGTCAATGTCTCCCAGAAAACCCTCCCTATGGCTTCATTTCAACACAACTGGTTAGGAAGTTTAATCATCCCTGAGCATTTTTGTACGACATCACTCACTCCATCTCTTTTTCCACATCCTATTGTCTAGAAACTATAGGCTCCTCACTTAAAACAAACATTATTATTGCCAAGTGTCACCTTAGAATTCTTGCAATTGCAATTCATAAGACTTGAACATCAAATTTTAAATGTTCCCCAAACTCCAGAATAATTTTGAGATGACAGCACTAACTTTTTAAATATGCATTCTAGCTGTGTCCGCCTTATCGCTTTCCATTCTGTCACCTACATCCCGATCTCTAGCAGCTGGTGGTGCCATTTTCTGGTTCCTGCTTATGACATATGAGATTGCTCTTCATCCTGAACACGTCAGTGAACAACTTTAAGAATCAAAACACAATGTGTGGGATTGATTTCCCCATAGCAGAATGTGCAGATCAACACAAAAATACTCAGAATCACTTTGGGAGACAGGAAAAGATCTTTGCAGACGCAGAAACCTGTGAGAAAGAATTTTCTGGGCTGTCAGTCACTGTGTCAGAACAATCATTTGTAAGAGGAGCATTCACGACTGCCGCAGAACCACTCAGATGGCGGGCAAGCAGCTTCCGCAACACATGGGCTGTCTTTCCTTCCTCTCCAGCCTACAGATAACTAATAAAAGCATACACTAGAGAAAACAAATGACTAAAATGTGGATTTAAATGTTCTGATTCTACAAAAGCTCTGATCCCACTTCCCTGTTGACTGTTTCAATGACAACTGCCTGGTTTTGATGGCTCTCCTTGCCAGACACGTTGACATTTTCTGTCATTTGTGGGAAGCAATTTTGAGGTTCTTGCTTATCAAAGAAGGCCCACTTGAGATTCTTGAGCACTAAGGAAAAAAGTAGTGAAAACGGATTACTTTTTTAGTTTAGGAGAAAGCTATTTTGAGATAAATATTATACTGTCATAAAAATTTTTTACCAACTTATGTGAACATTATGTACAGAGTTTAACATATAATTGATGTGTGCAGATGTCTAAATTAGAAAATCAATATGACAGAGCAAAAGGTATTTCTCATAAGTTTCCATTCATAAATTCAGTGACTGGCTAAGCTGTATTATGTAGGAAAAATATGAATCTATTTTATCCATGTATTTACCCATCTAAGATTAACATTTACTGTCCATATTGGCAGCTAAGCACAGTACCACATGGAATATTAAACACAACGTTAAATATATATGTATAACATATGTAAGTGTAAGTTTAAGTCATGACTATAAATTATGAAAATGAAACTCATCAATGTTGCTTAAGTGAGACAATCTAATTTCACAGTCTAGCTACATAATAGATTTGAAAAAATACAAGTTCATATGAAAGATTTTCTTGTATGTGCTACAGTTTTCTAACTATTTTTGACAACAAATGTGAAATTTACCCAGAAACTACTCAGAATCTGTAGCCATAGAAAACATATAATTGAAAAAAAAGGTGTGTGGGTAGTGAGTTGCATAAATATTTTGAAATTTTGAAATTCATATGTTTACTTCAAATTTGAAAGTTATATTTTGATGGATTACTGCGGTTTCCATTTTATACTGTGAAATTTTAAAGACGTGAGAGAAAGGCATATTGTGCATGCAGTAATGACTTATTTCAATCAGATACCACAGGCAATTATTTTCTCATAAGTGTAATTACTCAGATGTTTTATTTGTGGAAATATTTTTGAAGCATCATATGAGTCAGAGCTAAGCTAGCACTTCTTATGGGGCCTTTCTTGTTTAGGAAAAGAAAATGGTTGGTCCTTAAACCTCAATCAGCTCACAGTAGATTTTCTTTGGGGGGTAGGACATCTGAAAGACATTTTCATGGTAAGTAATTTCTAACATGATACCAATTCACTACTAAAAAAAAAATCTTTCCCCCATCTGACAAGAACAAAAGTTTTATTTCCCTTGGATTTTTTACTTTTTACTTAAACCAAAAACAGCAGAGTCATAATTTGAAAGTACTACATTTGTACCTAATCTATAAATATACATTCACTGAATTCACACTCATACTATATGAACAGTATTTTCTTTTTTTTCATATAATTATTTTGATATTTGGGAAACCTGGCACATATGCTAACTATGTAGCTTAAAAATTGTTACAATTCGAGGCTAAGTCCAATTGTGGAACATTATAGATCCAAGATAATTGTACATTGACATATCTTTAGATATATAAGAGACAAGCTACATATCATAAAGAAAAATGTCTGGGTACTATAAAGGATATATATATATATATATAACTTTGGTGGCATTAATATTACCTCTCTCTTCCTCTGTCCTCTCTCTCTCTCTCTCTCTCTCTCTCTCTCTCTCTCTCTCTCTCTCTCTCTCTCTCATCTTTTTTTCCCATGTTTTTTTTGGAATTAATAGAAGGGTTACATTATATTCACCAGATACAAGGTGCATTACTTCACAAACATTGATACCCTTTCTCATGTCTTGGTCCCCATTTCCCTCCCCCCACCCCTGGCCCTCATCTTGTTTTCCCCCCTTCCTTATCCTATTTCAAATAACCAAATAAGCATATATAGAATATATCAGATAACCAAGTGAAATACTGTAATAATATGAGATAACCAAAGGACAACAAAAGAGATAAGAGATAACATAGTACATTAAGGACAACAATCACTCATTATATGGCTTTTGTTTCTATATCCTGGAAGTCCTTTTGTTTAGCGTCATACTATATGGCCTTAGCGTAATACTATATGGCCTTATGTATCTAGGTTTTGTTCTATTGTAAATCTCTTCCAGGAGAGCCCAAGGTATGAACAGTATTTTCTTTTTTTTTTTTTTTTGCCAGTCCTGGGCTTGAGCTCAGGGCCTGAGCACTGTCCTTGGACTTTCTCAAGGCTAGAGCTCTACCACTTGAGCCTCAGCACCACTTCCGGCTTTTTTTCTATAAATGTGGTACCGAGGGATTGAACCCGGGTCCTCATGCATGCTAGGCAAGCACTTTAACCACTAGGCCAAACTCCCGGGCCCATGAACAGTATTTTCTATGTGTGGTAAATTACTAAAAATTCATAAAAGGTATTGTGGTACCAAACCCTGGAACAGGCCAAGTTCCATAAACTGGCCAGCTACACAGGCACCAATCATTATTCTTCCTAAGTGCTGAAGACTAGGAGATCCAAGTTCAAGGCACCCATATACCTTGGTTCTTGGGTGAGGGCCCTGTTCCCTGGGTTTTTATTTATGAGGGTAGACAAGCAGTCTGTTTGGGCCTCTTTTGTAAGTGTAGTAGTCCAATTCATTAGGATTCTTTCTTGTCATTGTTCGAAGGTCCTGATTCCTAATGCTCAGAGCTGAGATGAGGGTTTCCACATGTGACTTTGACAGGGAGGGGTTATGAGGATTAAATATATCACATTCTGCTTTCCATCTCCCCAAATTCATGTCTTTCTCATGGGTAAAATATATTCATTCAATTCCAATAACCTCAAAAGTCTCAGAACCTACTTCATGTTCTAAAATCAAATATGACTTTCATATTCAAATATGAGAGTCAGATATGAAAGAGGATCAACATTGCACAGACAACACTCCTATCTAGCTCTGTAAATACTCCATCCTGGACATGCATTCTTCACAAAACTGCCAGCTCTCTATGCATCGGACTGCACACCAGGCAAATTCTACCTCTACCTTTCTCATTTCCCCCACCCAAAAATCAGAGGGAAAAGAAAACACTTCTCAAGCATTTCATTTAGGACAACATTCTAATGCATCAACACTCATAATGGGAACAATGTAAAGTAAGCATTTGACTCCATAAATAATGATGGTGTATTTGTGATCATTTAAAACGATATAGCACTGGGTAAGGTTACTTGGCTCCTTGAGGAAATACTAAATAAAAAAAACACGTTTAAAGTGTAGTGGAAGAAAAACAAAAACCAGCTGTTTACAAGGTCAAGGTAGAAACTAGTTTTAAGCAGCAGCCTTAAATGCTACTCTTTTCACAAATCTAGATGTGCTTTTAATTTCTCACTGAAGATCCATGACCAGTGAAATCCTGTATGTTAAAGTTATCATTCTTGAATGATAAAAAGTAAGGGGAAAAAACACTTGTTCTATAGCAAAGGCATAAACAGGGAAGGAAATGTTTGAAGAGGACAGCACACAATTGTCTTCCTTGTAGCTGTGACCAGGTAACAAATGCATGGTGTCTCTATCTGTACGAATATTCATGACATACATTCTTCTTCATAGATTTTCTGTTTCTAAGTTCCTTAAACTTTCTTTGCCTGGATTTTATCTAGTCTTTAAAAAATATTCAGAAATTTCTTTTCTCACTGCAGAATTGATGCTGGCCCATAGAAGACCTGAGTGAAAGGGTTTGGAAAAGTCTGCCATGTTGCTTGAGTAGAACTGAGTTTCACACAAGATGGAGAGGGGAGGAGGGAAAAGGAGAGGAAAGGAAGGAAGGGGAAAGAAGGAGAAGGAAAGGAAATCAAGGCTTGACTGCCACAAACATCATCAGAAAAGATGTAAATTTCAGCTAGAAGCTTCCTAGAATTTACTCTCACCCCTTTAACCAAAGACTAAGCCATGTGAGAAATGTGAGGAGCTTGGAGTTGTCTGATGACAGGTCTTCAAGATGCCCCTAGATAGTGACAGAAGCTTCATTACAGCAAGATAACAATGCAAATCAAGTCTAATTATCCTGATCATTGAACACTTAAGTGAAAACGAAAACACAGGTAACTAATTGATGAGATGGTCCATTCTGGGGATGAAGTATGAAAATTTTCCATTGTAAAACAGTGTTTCAATGCCCCAAGTCTTCTCAATTTGGTTGTTTGTACAGATCACACCAAATATGCATACCAGAAAATTGAGAATGATTTGGTTGTTTAAATAACGTGGCAAAGGTTGTATGGAGGAATTCATCCTCATTTGTGTGTACTGAAATAAAAAGGCCACAATTATTTATCATCTGGTAGATTTTCAGATTCTATAAATTAAAAGCAAAGGGTATAGAAATGTGTGTTAGAAGACACATTTCTGAATAATTATCAACATCATCAAGCTACTTTCATTAAACTGTAAACTGCCACAGATTTGAAATTATGATCAGTTAAGAATGTGGCAAGGGATGATGAAGAAATGATAATCTTATTAAATGCCTCTTTATGAACAGGAGACAAATAGGAGAATATGTGTTCATTCACCAGAAAACCCAAATTTGGAAATATCTTTTCAACCCTTCAAACTTAGAAGGGTAATGTTCCAATTTGCATTTCTCCTAATGGTTCCTCAGAACTAATCCAAGAGTACACTCATCTTCTAGAAAAATACTTACAAAGCTTGACTAAATAGTGCTATTACATTAAACACATCAGCAGTAAAGCAAGATAAAAAGTGTCCCATTAAAACCCAACTTTCTTCAGTTCAAATCTATAGTAAAACAGAAGCCAAAACTTAAACCTATTTGTAGGCACTATGCTTATTTTAAATCAAAATTGCTTAGCAATCCATTGCCTTAACTTATAATGAATTACTTTGCTGACATGATTGTCAGTGTTCACACAATGTTCTCTACAAAAACATTTAAACTTCATCATATACTTCAAAGGTTTTTTAAATGTGGACTTTTTACTTTATATAATAGTCCTGTGGTTCTTTCCTTTGTTTCTGGTAGCTTATAACACTGAACCTCTTATTAATTATATTACTTGAAATTAGGCACCACTGAAGTACCTTAAAACATTGTTCACGAGCCACGAAGTGCAATTTTCTTTCTGTTGATTAGTAATATTTGTACAACCCTTTTAGATATCATCACCCTTTCTATTAGCTGGAACTGATTGCATATACATAGGTAGAGTGTGTGTAGAATCAGCAGCAGGACATGGTTCAACCACAAGCCCTAGCGAAGGGATCACGACTTATTTCCTGTGAGTTAATGCTCTGCATCAGTAGTTTAATTTCTGATGCACAATAGGAATCATCTCCTAGTTTAATAAAAAGGAATTCAACAAATTGTTCAGATACCATTTCTTGTACTATTGTACCTGGAAAGTTGGCTCTGTCTTGAGTGTAGGTACCTGGAGAAGAAAGCAAGAAGATGTACACGCATTTCTGGATTATATGGACGATGTCTCCTCATTAGAGGAAGGTTAGACTTCAAGCCAAAGTCATCTAGAGATAGAACAAAAGATTTCTCGGGGTTAGGGTAGGAAATGGATCGTGATTGATTTAATTAAAGCTTCCTAGAATAATTAGCATGCTTACCTTGAAGAATTGCAGCATTTGATAGAAACAAGGCTGAAGGTGGTTCACAAGCGTCTGTAGGTGCCTGTTGCTACAGGAAAAGTAATTTTAAGTGTTTAGGCATTAGCTGTGTATGGAGATGTCTAATGCTGAAGCAAAAGAAAACGATAAATGCTAAACTGAATGCTATGTATTTGAACCTTTTGTTTTGTTTTGTTATATTTTCTGGGATTTCTTTTTCAGTCTTAGGGCTTGAACTCTGGATGCTGCCTCTGAGCTCCTCAGCTCAAGGTTACTGACCTACTCCTTGAGCCACAGCTCCACTTCCAGTTTTCTGGAATAAGACTCTCACAATCTTTAGTGCCAGGACTGGATTTAAACCAAGATACTCAGATCTCAGTCTCCTGAGTAGTTAGGATTGCAGGCATGAGCCTGTAACATTCTCCATGTCTATTACAAACAAAATTACAAGCACCCATGTCAGACTAGCTTATTTACACTCCTGATTTTCCCTCACTAGCTCTGTTGGATATCTATCTATCTATCTGTCTATCTATTTGTTCATCTATCTATGCATCTATCTATATCCTATACACTTATATATATATATATACTTAAATATATATGGACACATACATATATACTTAAATTTTATATAATTAAATTATACACATACACACACACATATATATATAATCAAATTTCCTTTGTCTTGCAATTCTTCAGTTCACACAAGAAAGAATAGAGTGCCACACAGAACAGCAATAAGAAATAACAGAACATCTAAATTAGATGACCATGACTCTCACATACTAGCATCTAGTCATGAGGCGGAGATTTATAAGATAATGGTTGGAAGACACCGTTGGCTAAAACTTTGATGAAACTGTCATTAAGTAATCAACAAAAGACCAGAGTAAGATGAGGATCAAGAGCCCCTGTTCTTAAGCAAAGAGAATGGGAGGCCTTGAGTTCAGAATGCTGTGCCTTTCCCTCAGCATAGACTGATCTAAGTGTTTTATCATGGGCTCCTATAAGAAGGAAGTATTCAAAATGTATGCAGCTATTTTAACTCTGTGAAGTGGCAGCAGCAACCCTCGGGACTGGAGATGACAGAAGTAGAGGTTCAGCATGATTTCTGCTTCATGAGTGGTTCTAGGTGACGTTTACAAACCAGGCCGAGTGGTGCTTCAAACTCCATCCTTGGACTTGTACAAGCTATGAAAATAGGCATTTTATTTTTGTTTTGAAGGTAAAGTTGGATTTTCTTTTCTCTTGTAAAAAAAAACGCTTTTAACTGCTCACATCTAACACACAGGCTAATTGTATCGATCAGGTAGGTCTTTCAGTGGGAAAGTTAGAAACTCCACCTTCTGGGTTCATCTAATTCATCACGGGATACGGTCTCTAGGTGGCTCAGATACCCACACACATCTGTTATTGTTCACCTGTTGGTTTCCAGTGAAATTCTCATTGAACCGGGATAATAACATGAAAACTGTGGAATGACAAATGACTGGATATTATAGTGAAATTTTAAATAAAACTATCCTTGTAAGAATCCATTTTAAAAGGAAATCTAGGCTTTGGTTTTATTGGTTTTTCTATGCAAGAAATGGAAGCAACTGCTGTTTGTGCGAGCACGTGAGCTTGTGTATGTGTGTGCGTGTGTGTGTGTGTGTTCTCTACACTGTTTTTTTGAAGTGTATTCAAATGTTTGAGAACCATGCGGCTGCTGAAGTATCAAGTTCAGTATATAAACACCTGCTTTATGTCAGCTAAGGGCTTTGGGACAGTGGTAGGTATTGCGGAAATGAAAATGTGGCTCTCGAAGAGAAAAGCTACTGACTCTAAGGTTGTATTCTAGCTTATGGAAGCCTAGCATGCAGGTTTACACAGTGCCTGTCCACGCAAAAGCATGGACTCAGGCAGAACAAAGTTCTGCTCCAATAACTTGCCGCCAGTAGCCAATAGTTAGCTGTAACATTTTTACAAGCAGAGGTAGGATGATGAGCTTTTATTATTCAGAAAGCTTATGGTTTATGTGATTAAAAATCATTGGGTCTTATCAATTTTGTCTATCATGATTGGAAGAGAAGTTGCAGCATAGCAAATCAAAATTTAGATTTAAAAAAAGGATCAATAACTGGTCCTTTAGTATAAAATCAAATGGGCTATTCATTATGTACAAAAAAGAAAATAAGGCTGAATATCTACAGAAAGTCTCTGAGGAAGTTTGAAATAGCAATAATAATAATTACTTAAAATATGCATCATAAACATAAGTAGCAGTCAGTTCAAAACAGCAAACTTATAGGTTCAGGTAGAAATCCACCCCAGGATTTCAGTTTGTGCAAAAGACAATTTGGGTCACAAAGAACCTGTTTTGCAGCAGTTCTGGATCTTCCAGAAAGTCTCCAAGGTAACAGCTCACAGCTCCTCCATCACAAACAAGTTGGAGGAAGTATCAATAACGCTGATGACAGGCCATTTTCTTGTCTACATAATACTGAAACCATTGATTTGGCTTAAACTAATACTTAACATGGCACAATTATCTAGTTTGAGTCAGTGGCTGTAATAAAACCTTTTATTAGACTTTTCAAGTATGCAGAGATTTGTTGCCTAAACAAACGTTTTGTAGAAGTCAATTATTCAATGACACCCATAGTGACAGTTAAGTTGAACTTTAAAAACAGTTTTCCCACGTTTTATATCATCTGTGATAAAGAAGAAAAGATATATAACATCAATAATATTCCTGCAAAAACAGAATATTTTTATTATTTTGGAAAGCCACAGATTTCTGTAAGGAAACATTATTCCATCAATTTTTAATTTTTATTTTATTTTATTGTAAAGGTGATAAACAGAGAGGTTACAAAAAGTAATGAGTACATTTCTTGTAGAGCACTGTTACCCCATCCTTTGTTTTCTCCCACTTTCCCTCCCCCAGGATTCAACTATCCCCCACTACCCCTCCCCAAATTGCAGTTCATATCCAGTAGAGTGTCTTGTGAATATTGCTGCAGCACTGGTTCAGACTTTGTCCTGTGTTTCACCATATTGTTATTCCCCTTCCCTTACCAAAATCAAATAAACATATATATTTAAGGCACAGGCTACCCAAATTGTTTTCTAAGTCTTTCCATTTCTTGATGGATGGGGCAATGTCATTCTTTCTGATGGAAGTGTAGAACTCCATTGTATATTTCTACCATATTTTCTTGATCAAATCATCTACTGAGGGGCATCTGAATCAGTTCCATATCTTAGCTATGGTAAATAATACTTCAGTGAGCATGGTTTTGTTTGTAGCTTTAATATGGTCTTGTTTATGGCCATATTAAATTCATGGAATTGGAATTGCTGGCTAATAGGGGATCTCTATGTGTCTATTTTTTAAATAGTAATACACATTTTGTAAAATGAACTTAAATAAGATCATCCTGAAATTATTTTAAGTCAGAGTATTTCCACTGTAGAGAAAGTAGATATTAGTCTTTAGAATCAATCATCTCTGTTCTGTTTGATTGTAATGAGCCAACACTCTTAACCTTCTTCCTAAGCCTCACAAATGTATTTTTAATACCAAGAAAGAGCCAGTTGGAGGATCCAGGCCACAGGGATGGCCTGTGTTAGCACATTTGCCTAAGTTATTGGAGAAGCCAGTTAACACATCCTGCAATAATTAGAATTTGTCCAACACTGTGAAAAAATTTCAGAGACAGGTCCTCTTCAAGGAGGAAAGGCTCATTTTGGATTTCAGTGTCAAGGGTTGCAATTCATTTTCCCTCAACTCCCTTTAACTGGACTAGATTACTTCTGGTAAGTAGGATGGTGTGTGGATGAGTGGGGTGGGGAGGAGGAAGTTGGAAGATGGAAGGAAGGAGGGAAGGAGACAGAGAGAGTGCAACATATGCAGGACAAGATATATTCTTCAAGGACACACCTACAGTGACCCAAATCCTCCTGCCAGGCCCATCTTCTTAAAATTCCATGCAGATATGAACTCAGCAGCAGGCTGATTTATTGAGGAAACTATCTCCCTCATGACCCAATCACCTCTCAATAGCACTAGCCAGGGACCAGATCTTCAGCATCTTTTAATATCCAAATTGCCACATGTGGCCCAGTGCAACCCATCATGCAAAGCACAACCCAATGGCAGAATCTAATACTTATAATAATCAAGATGAGAAATACTTTCCCTGTTTTGTAATTTACTTCATTACAAAACTGATGGGAAGTGAGCCTCTTAGCTCATGGCTTTTCTAAAACTATCAAGTGAATAGGGCATTACATTCTCCAGGTAAGTCACGCAAGAGGTTGTGAATGGTTTTTGCAAGGACTGAGGTCACTCACAGGGGAACAGGACTTCATTTTTCAAAGTTTATCTTAAATGCCTTTATGCATGCTATCTAAATTAAAAGTTATGTGATTTGAAAATTAATGAACAGGTCCCTAATCTTTCAGGGAGATCTTAAAGGTCCACTTGTGCACTCCTGAAGAAAGTTAAGAAGGCCAAACTCAGAAGTTCATTTCTTATCCTGCATGTGGTTGGTGATTTAAACTCACTAAAGTGTATTTTTTTTCTTAAAGAACAAATAAAAGCCTTGTGCTCATTCTTGCTTAGCATTTGAATATGACTCATAACTGTACTCTGAAATTTGCCATGCATCACTAAATTGATGGAGTTGGGGTTTCTCTTGGGGAAAAGTATTCATCTGGTCACAGATTAGGCTGGTATTTAAAAGGAGCCACAGGTTCCAAGCCTCGGGAGAAGCTATGACTTGTCCTAGCTCAGAAGTCTGGGGACAGAGAAGGGTGTTGTTGAAACTCAAGCACTGGGCATGGGTGTGTAGAAAGCTTAGCCTGCCTCTCTTTCTACCCCAGAGTATGTCATTCATTAACCACTCATCTTGTTTTGATAGCACTGTGTGGATCCTCAGTTTTTCACAAACAGAAGACTGGAACTCCAATGTAGGATAGTTCAGGGTTCCTTTTCTTAATCTGGGCCTGATATAAACCAGAAAATCCTGCTCACTTACAGCTTGAGGATACCAAAGCAGATATAACTCCGAGAATCTCTCGGTGGCAGTGTTTCACTAAACCGAGCTCAAGGTTCATCTTGTGAACCCTGGCCATCGACTTCTGCCTTTCCCAAAGAAATAGCTGAAGATAATAGCAGACAGGCAAACACTTGTTCTTCCATAGTATTTGAACCATCTCTTAGGAAGTTGTTGAAAATCTCTATCTGTTTTGGCTTATAGGGATATACTTAAACAACTTCCTCACTTCCCGGGGCTTCTGGGAAATTCCCTTGGCTTGGGAACCAGTCATCTTTCCAGGATTTCTATCCTAGCACATTAGAGATCCACCTTGGCCTTGAAGAGCTCTCCACTGGATCTTCCATACTGCAGCAGCCTGAGACCAAGTCAGCCACCTACCATAACTGACCAGCTCTGATCTCAAATTCTCCTGTTCCCTCTCCCAGTGGTTTGTGCTTCTCACCATTCATACTTTTCTCCCGTTTCCATCTCTGCCTACATCCTCTGTTCCTTCAAGTCAGGAAAGAAAACACGCAAATAAATGAGTAAATAAATAAAATTGGAAATTCATCAAGGGTAATAGGATTGTCTGTGTGATAATCATAAATGATCAGTGTAATGAGCCAATCATTAATGGGCTTAAAATAGGCCAATTAACAATTAAGAAGTATAATGCATGTTTTATTTTTAAAGTCACTGAGAAAAAGTCTAAAGGAAGCAGTAAAGTTCTAATGACTTTTAGTTTTTTATCATTAAAATTAAGTTTAATCTAAGATTTAAAATCTTCACTTCTTCTAAAGCAAAGTTGCTTCCTTGAATTTTTTAATGGGCAAGTCAACTTAAGTACTGTGAGATTTCATTTTGGCAAATGATATTGATGGTCGGGTGCCTGCAACCACTCTGGCTTTTCTTCCACATGTTCCCTGATGCCCAGCTGGCGGGTAAATCCTGCTAGTTCTGCTTTGTTCCTTTCTCAAGACCTTAGGAGCACACAGGTAGCTTTGGAGGCGAGATCGTCCCCTTCTTGCTTGTGCAATCTGCTGTTTTCCAGTATCAGTGGTGACTTCTCAATCAAAATACAAACTTTTGGGCAGGGAGTTTGGCCTAGTGGTAGAGTGCTTGCTTTGCATGCACAAAGACCCGGGTTCAATTCCTCGGTACCACATACATAGAAAAAATCCAGAAGTGGTGCTGAGGCTCAAGTGGTAGAGCTCTAGCCTTGAGAAAGTCCAAGGACAGTGCTCAGGCCCTGAGCACAAGCCCAGGATTGGCAAAAAAAGGAAACTTTCATTTCTCTAAATGGGTTTTCAATTCTCCCTCTATCTCAAAGGTAGTGTCCACATTTTCTACAATAAGAACCCTTCAGAGTGTGACACTAACCACTGGATGTGGGCTCGCCCTTCCTCCTTCTACTCAGACAACTTAGGTCACAACCACATACATTTTTTCTTTTGCAACCATCAAAATATATCAAATTCAAACAAACACTTCCACTTTCACCCATGCTAGTTCTTTATTTAGAAACTCCTCAAGACCTAAGTCCCAACATTCTACTAGGTGCTTTCAAATGTTTTGAAAGCTGTCATTCATCAGGCTCAGTTTGTTCACAAAATCCAGGACAACCCTCTCAGGGTGCTAAAATCATTTTACTATTAATCTCTTCTCACATCAACTTAACCTTGCTTGTAATAGCCAGCATTCTGCATGATTATCACAGTAAACATCATGCCATAGCATTTAATACATCCATGGTCATGGTTATTTTCCCTTAAGTTTAACGTATCTAATTATATATGGGTCTTGTTTCTTTAAAGCAACATAAACTTTCCGAGTAGGCTGCGTGAGAGCCATGCAATCACAAATTATTTAGCATAATTTAGGGATGGGTATAATATAAGGTTTAACATACATTGCAGGATCTCCTTTCCTCTTGGGGGAGAAATGAGTGAGTACAATTTTGTCATTTTTTAAATTAGGAACTGATTTTTTAAATTTTTTATTGTAATTAGTAAAAGGGTTACATGATATTTGCCAGATAGAAGGTGCATTAATTCACATATATTGATACCCTTTCACATGTCTTGGTACCCATTATCCTCCCCCCCACACCCCACACCCATCTTGGTTTTCCCCCCTTCCCTATCAAATTTCAAATAACCAAATACAAATAAATTCAATATATCAGATAACAAAGTGAGATACTATAACAATATGAGATAACCAAGGGACAGCAAAGGAGATGAGAGACAACATAGTACATTAAGGACAACAATCATTCGTTATATGGCTTTTGTTTCAATATCCTGGAGGTCCTTTCAATTAGCTTCATGCTATATGGCCTTATGTATCAAGATTTTGCTCTATTGCAGATCTCTGCTAGTAGAGCCCAAGGTTTCTACTGATTATGACAAATGAGGGAAACCATTGAGCCTAAGTTCCTTTGAGTCTGGCTTACTTCACTTAATATGATTTTTTCTAAGTCTTTCCATTTCCTAACAAATGGGGCGATGTCATTCTTTCTGACAGCAGCATAGAATTCCATTGTGTACAAATACCACAACTTGTTGATCCACTCATCAACTGAGGGATATCTAGGTTGGTTCCATATCTTTGCTATGGTGAATAGTGCTGAAATGAACATCATTGTGCTAGTGGATTTAGTATGCCCTTGTTTCTGGATGATTGGGTAAATGCCAAGTAGTGGAATTGCTGGGTCATAGGGGAGTTCTATGTTTAGCCTTTTGAGGCACTGCCACACTGCTTTCCATAGTGGTTGAACGAGTTTGCACTCCCACCAACAGTGTAGTAGTGATCCCTGCTGGCCACATCCCCTCCAGCATCTGTTATTATTCGTTTTCCTGATCCTGGCCATTCTAACTGGAGTTGTTTTGATTTGCATTTCTTTTATGACCAGAGATGTTGAGCATTTCTTCATGTGTCTATAGGCCATTTTTGTTTCTTCTTCAGAGAAGACTCTCTTTAAGTCTTTGGCCCATTTTTTAATGGGATGGTTGTTACTTTGGAGATTAGTTTTGGAGTGATTCAATTTTTTGAGCTGTTGATATATTTTAGATATGAGGCCTTTGTCCATTGTTTGGTTGGTGAAGATCTTCTCCCACTCTGTAGGCTTCCTAATTAATTTACTAGCTATGTCCTTTGCCATACAAAAGCTCCGCAGTTTAATGCAGTCCCACTTATCCAGCCTTTCTCTGATTTGTTGTGATTCTTGGTCCTTATTAAGAAAGTTTCGACCTGTGCCAAGGAGGCCTAGTGTATCTCCTATTCCTTCCTGTAAAGTTTTCAGAGTGTCAGCTTTTACCTCCAGGTCTTTGATCCATTTGGAGTTAATTCTAGTGCAAGGTGACAAAGAAGGATCCAGCTTTAGTTTTCTGCAGGTGCTTAACCAGTTCTGCCAGCACAACTTGTTGAAGAGGCTGTCTTTCTTCCATTCTATTTTTTTGGGTCCCTTGTCAAAGATTAGGTGGCCATAGGTCTGTGGTTTAATATCTGGGTCCTCAGTTCTATTCCATTGGTCTTCAGGCCTGTTCCTGTGCCAGTACCAAGCTGTTTTTGAGAATTATAGGTCTGTAATAGAGTCTAAAGTTTGGGATTGAAATTCCTCCAGCGCTGTTCTTTCTGCTAAGAAGTGTTTTTGCTATACGGGATCTTTTATTATTCCATATGAAATTTTGAATTGCCTCTTCTATTTCTTTAAAGAATGCCATTGGGATATTGATGGGTATTGCGTTGAATTTGTAGATAGCCCTTGGCAAGATTGTCATTTTCACAATGTTGATTCTTCCAATAAAAATATGACTTTTCCCATTAAATATGTATTTCTAAACAATTTCAGAAAAGTTTAACTACTTAATGCTTTTTCAATGCTTTTAACAAGCAAAGTAAACATTTCATTTTTCTCAACTCAAAGCAAAATTTGATAAAAGATTCTATTTAAGTGAATGTTCAGAGATTTCATACTGCAATTACTTTTCACTTTTTGACACTTAATCTAATTATGTCAAAGAAAAGGTCCACAAATTTGTGTAACCTAATTTGAAAACATGAAAGAAAAGAGAACTTATGATTTTGCATAATTGATGTGCTTTGTGGATTTGTGTTGCTGATGTTTTGGCCAAGAGCCTGTGGCTTATGACAGTAATCCTAGGAGGTGGAAAATCAGGAGAATCATGGTTCCCTGTTAAACAGGACCCCATCTAAACAGTGGAACCTGGGCCCCATGTTGTGTACCTATCAACCCAGATATAGTAGAAAATTTAAATGGGATGACCACTGTGCAGGCTGGTTACAGAGTAAAAAGGGCCGAAAATGTGGCTCAAGACAAGGCCCTAACTTCAAACTACAGTACTAGCAAAAATACATACAGCGTTCCTATGGCGTTATGTGACCTTAACCTACGGGATAGTCAGGGAAAAAAAAGTGATAAAAGGACTGAAGATGCACAGTAATTGACATCTCTAGAATATTACAATTTTGGCAACAGCATAAACACAATTCATTTGGTAATCTCAACATACACGTGAATAGGAAGGTAATGGATTATTAAGACTTACAGTGTTCAGTGACTTACATCAAAGGCTTATTAAAATACTTTTATCATGCTTCAAAATAATAAAAAAATAATGCTGATGGTAGTATCACCTGCTTAGCAACTGAAAACCTAAGTACACAGCGTCTTGTTTATGTAATTTAAAATGTCTTCCTTTAAAAGAGACCATATTTCAGAAAACGCTTTCAATTGCACTGGCCTTTCTTGCAGCCCACCTACAGACACCACAGAGAAGTCAGTTTGGCATGCAAACTCCATTAGGGAGAGAAAAAAAATATTCTTCCTGACATTTATGGGTTTATTTTTTTTAAGGAGAAATTTAGAAAACTTTCCAACTCTGCAGAAATCCATTAAAAAGAAATGGCGTGCCGCAGGCTGGACTGGATTTTATAGAACCACTCTGCAGTTCCTTCTCTATTCCTACCACCAAAGCCTTATTTCCAAGTAGACAGAGACCCAGGAGGCCCCGAGGACAGCGCAGTGTCCCCACGTAGTGAATGCGCTGCCCCTCCATCTACCCACGGACACCCCGAAAGCAGCCCCACTGCAGAGGCCAGGGGGCTGGGGTTCACATACCCAAAGATCAAGGGCCTCGAGCTGTTCCCACATCCCCAGTGTGGTAGATGCACAGTGTGTCTGCGTCTCCTCTGGAGGACCTTTGATGGAATAGACGTCGAAGTGTGGGGACAGAAAGGTTTAGCACTTGGGTTCCTGGAGATGCCCAGCGCAGACCCGCACTTGGCAAGGGTAGGGACTGCGCAGCCAGCTGGACTGCGGGAAACCCAAGAGGTGCTATTGAAAGGGAAGAGCTCGTGTGAGCAAGGAATGGCCGTGGTCAAAGATGTGCAATTCTCACTGCCAGATGGATTTCTTGGAAAGGGTCCCGTGCATCTCCATGGCTTGAGGCCATACCTCCACGCGCACACACACCGTGGATGGTCTGTCCCACCAAGCGGACAGCAAGCTCAAATGGTTCACCTGTCTCCTATTAACACAGTTCAACCTGACTCCAGCTTGAGATGGATGGATTCCACACACTTGCATAAGGAAGAATGTTTTTCTTTTAATTTTGGAAATGCACATGAAACAAATACACTCCTTGTCAGGTCTCAGTGAATCTGAAGACCTTGCTTTCTGTGGGGTCCCTTGCTTGGTAGCTATGTAAGGATAATCCTCAAGGGGATCTGCTATGGTAGCCAAGCCTTCAGAGACAACACAGTCTTGATTTCTTTAGTCTCTTACTTAGTGTGTGCTACTTATTTATCCCATGCAGGAAGGAGGCAAGGCTTTAGACTTGGTGGTGACAGGGTGGAGTCTTAACTCTTTTTAGAATTTCATAACAAAAGTACCACAACCTGGCTGGCTTACAAGTGGTGGATGGCTCCTTCTGAGAGCTCTGGAAGCTAGGATGTCCATAATCAAGAGATGAAAACTCCCGTGCCTGGTGGATGGACGTCCACCCTCTCACTGTCACCTCACCAGGGAGGGAGGGAATCCTCTGGCTATCTCCATCCACGCTCACAATCTAATCGCTTCCCTCTCAGGCCCCCATTTCCCAACAGCCGCTGTCACGTGGAAGATCGGATTGTAATATGCTTTTAGCCTTTGTCCAAGGAATTATTTTTCTTCAACTAGATATGTAAAATCTCTAAATATCTTCAAGTAATAATGGACTAATTCTTTTCTTAATATATATTCCCAATTTTCCCAAATTTAAGAGTTTATATTTTTACAATGGAAAATTTTGTTACTTGATGAAATAAAATAATATGACTTTGAATACTTCGTAATTTTGTATTTTTATTGTGCATACAATTACTTTCTTCACTCTGGTAATTAACACCCAGATTTTCCTCCATAACTTTTGTCAATGTTAGCATTTAAAATTTTATTTTATTTATCCATAGCTCTAGGTATTTATAGATATTTTGTTGACTAATTTTTCTACCTTTTGAAATACAGCAACTATGTAGGGGATTATTTACTTGGTAAACAAGGATAATGCTCTTTCTTACTCCTGAAAATATTTGTTTTTTGACTACCTGTCTTGTTACCCCCACTATTGTATTACAGCAATGAACCTGAGTAAAAACAGCAGACAGTCTCAATTTTCTGGAGTTCTTACCATGCTTAATAACTAAGAATGATCCTTGATACAGATTGAATAATACACGTTATTTATCTTTTTTCCCCTTTGTCTTAGCTATTGACTTTATAACTTTTATATTTCTGGAGATTGCTCTAATAGTTTTGAGACAGGGTCTTACTGTTTCTCCTGGACTGGCCTCTAATTCATCATCCTCCTGCCTAAGATTCCCGAGTATTGAAATTACAGGTAGTGCAATTTTATACTTGAATCTCCTAATTAGACATGATTTATTTTGAAAATAGAAATATCTTCTGTATCTCGCTTTTTGAAAGATTGTACTTAGGTTTTTTTTAAGATTTTAGAAATATTATGACTTGATTGGATATTTTCATGCATTCACTAAAACGTGTATGCCTTTCATTTTAAATACATTAGTGTGATGAAGAGCTCTGGAAATAACTACCGTGGACATTTATGGTGTGATACCTAGCCTACATGGTAAACTAAACTTGATTAAATGTATCATGCTTTCTGTAATATAAAGCTGTCTCGAAGTATTAGTTTTTGCTTCATAATTTTTAAACAGATCATGTCTGCTACAAACAGGAATGTTCCTTTCTTCTATTGTTTTGTGAACAGTTGAAATAAGATTATGCCATAACTCAATAGTGCAAGGAATTTTGCATTCATTACTACATATGAAAGCTGAAGTTATATACATTATGTATCTACATATGGTAGACATGCATATATGTGCATAATATATGATGCTTGGTGGAAATATGTAGATGATGAATTTTCCTATAGACAATTTTGACTACTGATTCACTTTTTTGAGTTGGCACTAGACCCTAGCTTTCCAATATTTCTTGGGTAACATATATACTTAGGAATTCATCAGTTTAATCTGAAATTTAACTTCACTGGCATAAGGTTTTTATCAAATTCTCTATTTTCTTTTTTGAATTACAACACTCAAGTGCTGATTTTTCTTATTTCCAAATATTTATTCCTTTCTTTTTCTTTGTTCTGTGTCACCCTTTCTCTGCCAACTTTCGTTAGTCTTTTCCAGAAAAGAATCTTGGTGTTATTGATCTTTTCAAGTTCAGTATATATTTCTCTACTTTATGAAATTTTTCTCTTTTTCTAAATTCTTTGGATTCATTTTGCCCTTAAGTTATAATATATAAATAAAGTTATAATAGCGTGTTAATCTTGCTAAACTCTGTTGCAGAACAGTTCCCAGAATGCTCTATATTTTAAGTTTTAGGTAAGGGTGGAGATTCCCGGTGGGAGGTCCAGTGTCTACACCCCTCCCCCCCACACACACAACACACACGCATCCCGTGGTTCTTTAATCAGACTATATTCTGGGAGCTGCTGTGAGTAGATTCATAGGAAGGATTAAAATCCCAAATCAATCCACTTTGGATTGATAAAGAGGGAACTGATTTAATCAAGAGATGTCATGCAGTACTAAGTTCCCCTGAAGGCTAGAGAGGAAATGACAGCTGGTTGCCTAGTTGGATCTCCACCTGGAATCCTCTCTTCTCCACTCTCATCACTCATCTTGCGTTTTAGTTAAGAGTCTGGTGTTCCTACTGGCTTATCACGCTTCCTTCCCTTGACTGGCTTATGCCTCCTGATTTCTGGTTTGAATGATGCCATCTCAAGAATGCTTATACAACTTAATCTGGAGCTATGTACTCTTATATTCTATCTATAGCTTTTGTCACATCATTTAAACTAAGTATAAAGTACTGGCTTTACATTCTTGCTGAAATCACAATAACATCCAGAATCATTACCTCATTTGTGTCCATCATTAGAATTATATTTCTTTGGTGGATATTTTAACTGTTGCATATTTTTTCACTGTTAATTTTCCAGTAAAGAACTGCTTCTGATTTTACAAAGTTTACTTCAATGTCTACATATTACCCCAATATTTGTGCACTCTTTTCTCTTCAGTTTCAGAATTTAGTGTTTGTTTTATTTTCACATGGAATTTTAAATTTAGAATTACTTACTATGTCAACATGCTGGTAATCAACTTCCACTGTGTCTTTCTGTTGAATAATGTCTGCTTTTTTATTATAAAGCCTGAGGAAATATTCCACTTTTATATGGTTCCAAGCTACAGCTTGTGTTACCTAGAATTCCATCATTTCTCTTGAGAAAAACTAGTGAGAAATTACTGATTTCAATTTTTTTGTTTTAGGTCAATTTCTTAAAAACATCATTGTTTTTTTACCATTTGCGTTAAATTATTTCCCTTGTCTTTGTTGTTCAGCAGTATTTCCATGAGCAAAATATTTATTTTTGCCACTTCTGGACTTGAACTCAGGGACTGGGCACTGTCCTTGGGCTTTCTCAAGGCTAGAGCTCTACTCCTTAAGCCACAACACCTTTCCCGGCATTTTTCTATGTATGTGGTATGGAGGAATTGAACCCCAGTCTTCGTGCATGCTAGGCAAGCACTCTATCACTCTTCTAAACTCCCGACCCAGCAAAATAATTTTTTGTATGACTCAGAATTTCTTTCAATTCTATTGATTCCCAATGACTCACAGCTTTAGAACTAACTACTTAACATGCTGACATTGTTGTGATTTCCTGGATTTCAAGATTCCTGACTGAATCCAGCTGTTGAAGAGCAAACCTTGAGTAAATGAGCAGTTTTCAGTGGGCATCTCTTATGTATCCCATAATAAACTCTAATAAAATATTTATTAAAAATTAACTGTGTCTAACTCAATTTTTCTGATGTATTCTGTACAATTCCTTCAAACTTCTAATTCAATGATTTTATTATCATCTACTATTAGTGCATTGTTGATTTGATATATTCAACATTTTGACTCAACTATTTAGTTTCACTTGTACAAGTTTCTTTTTTCTTTCTTTCTTTTTTTTTCTTTTTACCAGCCGTGGGACTTGGACTCTGGGCCTGGGTACTGTCCCTGAGCTCTTCAACTCAAAGCTACCAACCTACCCCTTGAGCCACAGTGCCACTTCCAGTTTTCTGGTGGTTAATTGGAGATAAGAGTCTCATGGAATTCAGTGCCCAGGCTGGCTTTGAACCTCAATCCTCAGATCTCAGCCTCCTGACTAGCTAGGATTACATGCATGAGCTACCATGCCCAGCTACAAGTTTTCTTTGATCACATTCTCATACTTCGCTTATTTGCATAAATTTACTGTTGTCCCAATGAATAATATTCAAAACACTATTCTAGAATGTTGCTGACAATTCTCATGTCTGTAACACCGTGGTGCTCTTTTTTCTGGATTCCCACTTCCAGAGCATCATTGGCCTGCTCTTGGTTAGCCTATACTGCTGGCTGCAACACAGGTCTGAAAATTGAAGCCCTCGGTAAGAGATTAACTGGCACTGATTCTGCCATATCCAGCTTGTGAATATTGCCAGGCAGAGACCACCTGAAACAAAATCCTTGCTTTTCAAGAATATCCTTGATTTCCCCGAAGCAACATATGTCTGGCTTGCAAATCCATGGTTCACTTTGATTCAAGCTTTCTTGGATGGCGATTTTTATATTTTCAGCTTAACATTAATAAAATATTCTATCTTCCAACTTCAGATTGATTATCATTTTAATTTCAAACCTTTTGATAAATTATTCAGTATAAAAACTCAAGATTTTTCCGCTGAAAACTGACTATAAGGCACTAGATTCAGTTTCCCTCTAGTTTTGACCTCGTCTTTTCTTTTGTATCTACATACCTTGAATGCTTCCATTCTTCATTTATTTTTCATAGCGTAGAATCTCTGAACATATTAATAAATTAAAAATCCTTGGTATCCTGAGAAAAGGATAGAAGTTTTCTTCACTGTTAATATTTGTGAGCCAACCAAGTTATCCATAAATAACCAGATGCATATGTAAAAGGTGCATAAGAAAGTAGCTGAGTTGATCATGTAAAGCAACCATGCACGTATCTGTCTTTTACAAATGTTCTATTGGGTTGTGAAATTGAATGATTTTAGTTTGAAATGGGCTTATCTAGATTTACTTCCCTTCTGTTTTACCTTTTGCATACCTTACCATGGGCGATAAAGTGGACCTCAGGGAAAGTTTGAAATTCTGCATACCCTGTACACACACTTCTGATGACTACTTTAGGCACTAGAGACAATAAGAGGATAACAGCAACTACAGGAAAATAGAAGAGCAATGACAATTTCTTATAGATAAACAGCCAGGAGGATGCTTTTGAGTTGCTGTTAAATAGGAGTTAGTTGAACACAAACTGTAATGTTGCAAATGACTAACAGAAGAGTAACATATACCTGTGGATGCTGTGAGCCAAAAAACATTTCTATCCTGTGTGGAATGTGGCACAATTCAATGAGATTTCATAATGTGGAATTTAAGACATATGAATGCTTCATTTCTCTAATTTTTCCAGTCTATGGTTGACTACACGTAATTAAAACCAGGGCAAATATGACATTGGCTACGAGTGGCTACTTAAAGCTTGGTCCAAACGGACAAAGAGAAATATGTTACCCTGGTGCCCACATCTCAAACAGACCTATGCTCGATCAGACATAAGCCAATCATAATTTGCAGTTCATTCACTGCATTAGAATTTCCTTAAAAGAAGAGATCTAATTGTCTTTCTTCTTTAACTTTAAGCAATATCTAGCACAGAGCAATGTAACAGACATTTCAGTGCACTTGAGAGAGAAAGGAATGAAGAGGAATAATTAAAACCTGGTTCACACAAGAAATCTGGGTGCTAGCCACAGGTTAGGCAGGGTGTGTGTGTGTGTGTGTGTGTGTGTGTGTGTGTGTGTGTGTGTGTGTGTGTGTTTACATTTCTGGGGCTTGAACTCAAGACCTGGGCCCTGTCTTTAAGCTTTCTCAAGGCTACAATTCTATCACTTGAGCCACAGTGCTACTTTCGGCTTTTTGTGTCTATACTAAACTGAGGAATTGAATCCAAGGCTTCCTGAATGCTAGGCAAGCACTCTGCCACTAGGCCAAACTCCTGGCTGGGATGGTCAAGTTTTGAGCCCACCCTGTCACAAAATCTTTGATCATATAGTCTACCCACTGAGTTCCTGCACGCTGTTAAATGGAATTCACCAATAAAAGTAGGTTTTAAATTTGTGACAATTTATTGGCTACAATGAGAATAATGTTGAAACTTTCCATGACTTTCATCTTAGACTAAATACATGCTCTTTTACCTAGCCTTACGCAGAGTACTTTGTCTTCTCTGTATATCTCCAATCACCAAAAATATCGCAGAACAGAATCTATTCCTTCTGTTTTACACCCAAGGGAACTATGATCAGAAACCCTTGCTCTACAACATCAGTCTGAAAGTATGGGTTTGATCTGAGAAGGTGTATCTAAAAAAATAACTCTGAATATGAAGGCAAAGAGGAATCAAACATTGCAGTACAGGCCTTCATTTTGGGAAAAACTGTATCACTGCATATTTCTCTTAGTTTTCCTGGTGTGGTATGGGCAGCAGCATGGCATAAGAAAGCAAGTGGGTGGATTGTTTAGCCATTGTTTTTGTTTACGTGTCTGAGCAAAGATAGATAAAAGAAAGGAAGGGAAAGAAAAAAAATCTCTACCTGCAAACAATGCCCTGCCAGTATCACTACTTCATTTGCTAATGTCTGGGATCCATTGTGACTTAGGGTGTGGAAGAAGGAAATGGAATGATCCATGGGGCTCAGTACAGGGCACTTCCAGAAAGCCAGGAGCTGCCAGGCCTCCCTTCTTTACCAGCTACAGTGTAGGCCCAGAGCAGAGCAATGTCCACCAGAGATCTGCACAAGCATGTTCCTCCCCATCACGTGACTTCTCTGAGGTTTCAGAACTCCCCCCCCCCCGAAATCCTGGGCCCATGGGCCTGTGGCCTCACAGGCTCTGGCCATGCGTGCTTATTAGCCTGGCTCTGGGGCTTTACTACCCGGCTGCTTTACTTCCCTGTGTTGAAATTGGCAACTCCTGTGTTGCCTTAATACATTTTTGCATCTAATTGCCTAGAATTTTATATTAGGCAAAAAGTAATTTCTTTAGAAATTACACATTCAAAAATATATGGGGAATGATACCATGGAGAAAGAATTTTGCAAAGGGTAAAAAGCAACTTCAGCAGTTAATGTTTCGCTTTTTAGAGTTTTCCACGAAAATGACTTGCCCCTTATGACTAATTATGATTGTGGTTTGAAAAGATGTATTTTATTACCAAGTAGACCTGTGTATGTGTGTGTGCTGTCCTAGTCTTCTGAAGAATCATAGGTCCGCCCCTGTCTAAAATAACATTGAAATGATATTTAAATTAACATGTAGCGGTATGTAAGAAACCTATTTTATCAGAGAGTTTTCAAGAATTCTCTTCTCATGCACACACTCAAAAACATAATAAGTGATTCCATTTACAATTTATACTTATAATTCTCAATTAGGAAATGAATTACTTTCAAAAGAAAGCACATGACTTCTGTTTTGCACAGAGGAAACATCGTTACCTAACTGGTTCTCATGGCTAAAAGAGCAACACAGCCACCAAACTGACTGACTGACCCTCGAGAGCCAGCAGCACAAAGGCTTATGTGTGTCATTAAACATTAAGATGGTCTTGAGTAGACATGCCACTGCTCAAACCTTTTTAGATGGATTAAAACGAATATCACACTAAAGTAGTCTGGTCATATAGATTGTTTTTTCCAAAATAATTTTTTTGTAAAAATGTTAAAGTCATATCTTTTTAGTACTTAATAAATTTCACTAAGATCAAAGACCCAGCATGCCCTTTAAAAGAAAGAGAAATACAAATAGATACAAAAAAATGATTCTAGAAATGTCTCTGGTAATTGGATGGTAAGCAATATACTTCTAATTTTGTTTTCATGTCTACAATTCATTTTTATTTAAGTAGTTATACAATGGAGTTTCAATTCCACATGTCAGATTATGAGAATAGTGCACCTTGATCTTCTGTACTTAAGTTTGTCCTGTGTGTGTGTTTCTGAAAGAGCATTCATGAAGATTGTTCTAAATCACTTCAATCACACATAAACTCATCAAACTTTGAAAGTCCTTTATTTCTGCAGCTGTTGAGTACAAATGACAATTCCAAAAGGCTCCTTTCCAAGGCATACATTGGTACAGACTTAGTTTAATTTGCCAACTTCAAGAACTAGGCTTAATGCATTACATTGATGGTAAATATATTATGTATACAAGTAAAGTCAACATCGACTACTTTGCATTTTTTGAAATAAGTAAACTGTGTGTGTGAAAGAGACAGAAAGATGGAGAGAGGCACAGAAACAAAAGAGGAGAAAGAAAAAGAGAATCTTCAGCTCTGCAGGGATACATGACCACTGTCTGGCATTGCGTAGTTTTTTAGTGAAAAAGTCAATTTTTCTCTAAATTAGATAGCTCTATATTTATGGTTCCCTTTGTGTTATTCCACAGAAATAAAAATTATGTCATTTTTTGAAGATATATTAGTCCTATAAATTTCCAACAAGGAGTCTCTGGCTCAGTCAGTTCTATTGATATGACAAAAGTTTTAAATGGTCCTTACTCAATACGTAAGAATGAGAAAAATGAATTAAATGCTATAAAATCTGCATACAGGATTTAAATATGGGTTCTCATACCTATCAACCTTACGAGAGTCAAAGATTTTGAAGGAAGGCTCACCCTTTGTGGCATTAAGTTTTTGATTATCCATGAAGTGCAAGAAGCTAAAAGCGGTGAAAAGACATCCAGTATTGATTACTGAAGGATTGTCTTTTGTGTTTGTTGTATTTTAGCACACAGAGGATAAACAGTCCTTCCTCACAATATAGAATATGAGCTCAGAGACCTAGAAACCTCATTTTTACTCAAAATTTAACTTCAGTCATCTCTCTCTCTCTTTCTCTGTCTCTGTCTCTCCCCCCTCTTAGTATTTGTCTAAAACTGGCCAGACCAAGCTCTGTAGAGACCTTTCCCAAAATGTAACTACCTGAAATACTTTCTCCCAAGATTTCAAACAGATAGCAGGAGCAATTATAGTAAAGAAGGCAATTTTCTCCATTTATTTCTGTGCATGCTTCCTTCATCCACCCACTCGTGGTGGGAAATGTTAAAAAACTGACTTCCCAGAAGACAGCACTGGGAAAGGGGATATTAGGGGAGTGGGAGTCACCTAAGAAAACTCAGCTATGTAGGTCTAGTACCAAACACTCTCTTCTCCCTTCCCACATGTCTAGAGGACATCTTTCTCTTATGTGTGGAGTTTGTATGCCAGGCTTCTAAGTTCAGGTGTGATTGGGAGGAGCGATGGTGCAAACAGCGACTGAGTTTCCTGTAATGACATTCCTTTGTGCATAGTACGTCTCCTATCAGCATCTGAAGACCACAAAGTTGGGTCAGCTCTTACATACTTCTGTTTTTGAAAAATTTAAAAATAATAGATTTAAATAAGTTAATGAATGGCATTGGTTAACTTATATTTGGCACACCAGCAACTAGTTTTCATGCCAGTGAGTATACTTCATAGATTTTTGCTTACTCTGAGCAAAACTGAACATAGTTAAGAAAGCATATCAGAAGTTGGAATTTAAAGAATCTCCCTTATCAAACAAATGCTCAAAAGTCTTTGAATTTCAACTTACAGAAAGCATAAATGCAAGTAAACAAAAATCAAAGAAGTCCCAGGTACCACACCTCCACCACAAAGGGCCCAGGGAAAAGAGCATACAAAATGCATGCATGTTACAATATTTGGCTGCAAATTAAATGTGGGGTGGATATTCAGGGTGGTGGAAAATTCTGTTTGTTTTTTTAAATTTATTCCTTCATCTTTAGGCATGATTGCATTGTTCAGGAAGGCTATTGTATGGGATGAAGTGACTGTGAGACACAGAACAGACACATTGTGTGAAAGGATTTGCTGCGATCCTGCATTCCTGTAATGCTTCTGTGGGTGCTTTTGGAATAAAATGGAAACAAAAACAGCAAAGTGACTCACTCCATGATAAATGAGGATGCCTGAAAAACATGAGCTTGTAACACCAGTCAGATTTACTGATACAATCTTGTCAAGAATAACATGAAAGGAGGCAGAAAGAGTTTCTACCAATGCCAAATGAATCAGAAGCTACACATGTGCTAATAAAAAATATTTGATGGAAATACAGTAAAGATAGTTGGCTGCTTTCTTAACTGGAATGAGGTAAAGTTTGGAGGAAATGTGGAGTCTATCATTAAAGGTGCTAGATACCTAGTCAAATTTATATCTTAAACATTGAGTCTTCCAAATGAATTCGATTCCTTGTTCTTTTCTTATTGTGGTATTGGTGTTTGAATTTGGAGCTTTGCACTCAGTATACAGGTTCTTTACCACTGACCCATGCCTTGCAGCCCTTCTTTTACTATAAAAGTGTAGAGATATTGACAGAAAAATAAACTTGAAAAAATTGCAGTTGATAAATATAAATGAAATATATCCACCAGCATTCATTGTAGATTTCTGTCAACTTCTCTATGGATTTGAAATTTCCAAAATGAATTGTTTGAACATGGTACAGTAACAATCCTGAGTGAAAGAGAGCAACAAGACGATATGTTCCAGACTGATGTCAAGCACATATTTTAGTGAGTTTGTGTATGCCTTAAGAGAAGACAGAGCAGAGGGACGGGCAATGCCTTGCACCAAGCAGTGTACTCTGCAGTATTTTGCAAGATTTTTCTTTTTGTGCCAGTCCTGGGCTTGAGCTCAGGGCCTAAGCACTGTCCTTGGTCTTTCCCAAGGCTCGAGCTCTACCACTTGAGACACAACACCATTTCTGGCTTTTTGTTATGTATATGCTACCGAGGAATTGAACTCGGGTCTTCGTGCATGCTAAGCAAGCACTCTACCACTAGGCTAAACTCCCAGAATACTTTCTTCTTAATATTGACAAATCTATGCTGCATTTTGTCAGTTCAAAAATGATGTATTAGAGAGCAAAGTGGTCAGTCCAAATCACACCAACCCCAGATGAATGTTGTCTCACACAGAAGTAAGATTCTTTAGGTGGTATTCCATGATTAAGCTACAGGAAGGTGTCTTGTCCAAGCCAAAGGCATTTAGGATTCTCCATCACTGTGGTTTCAGTATCTCCTCAGAACTTGTGGTGAAAGCTCATATCAAACCTTGACCTTGGTTAAGCACCTGACGTATGCTCTGGGTATTATTAGGTTGGTACAGAACATGCCTTCGGAGTACTTTGCCAGACCCATTTCCAGTACTTGAGACCTCAGTCACTTTATCCCCAGAGAGAAATAAAAAGGAATCAAACACAGACCCAATCCCTGAATACACACAGAGGGTGGGGAGGCTGGGGAGAAGAAACAGAGACAGAAAAACAGAGATCTTTTGATCTCTTCAATTCTCGTGACATGTAGGGGAATGCCTCCCACAATCCCCCATTAATAATAAAAATGTGTCTGAAAGTGACTTACAATGTGAAACTTTTAAGAGGCTGGCATGTTTTTTAATTCAATTTCCCCAGATGTCCAATTATTTATGAGTAGAAAAATAATAAATCAGTGGTAAGGTTAACACCAAACATTATTACCAAGTGATACTGCATAGCTGCTAAGACTTGCTGGAAAGAAAAAAAAAGGGGGTGAAGCCTTCATTTCCTAAAGACATAGTAAGGATGCCGGTGCAGTACATCACAATGTTCATGATATCCATAAAATGAAACTATTGTTTTGTGCAAAGCATAGCCTCTCCTTTACAATGCCAATATGCTTATATGAGCAGAAAAGGTCTGGTGCACAGTGGATGGCACCTTTAAGAATTCCTTCCCAAATGTGAGTATTTTAAAACATGTACACGATTCTAGAACTTCTTATATTTTTCATTGTAGCATAAAATTGGTCAATTGGGAGAGGGTTTAAGTGAAATAAAATTCATTCTCTTATTGCAAAAAAAGAATATCATCCCAATAAATTAAAAATGTGTTCTACTTTGTAACGTATAAGCATACCAAAATCATGTATGTTTAAGCATGGTTAATAAGTATCCTTTTTAAGTTCCCAGCATGTTGAATTATAGGTAATTCAAGAATTGTGAAGGATTCAGGTATTTTAATTTCTTATGCAACAAAACTCATCCTGATGTAGGGATATACTATTGACAGAAGATAGTGAGCCTCTGGGTCACAGATCAAGGAGGGTTTCTTACTACCAGTAGTAGCTGGAGACCAAGTAAGGACAGTTTTGTGTGGGTTCCCTGAGCTCTGATTCCTGCAAGCCCATGCCACTATCACCCAATAAAATGAGCAGGTCCCCTCAGGACTGAGGTGAGCCTCAGCTTGGTGAACCTAAATCCTTTTTGATGGGGAGAAGCCATGTCTACGAGCTGTTCTACAAAGAGACAAGATCTCTCTTTCCTAACATTTCTCTGCACAAACAAGCTAGCAAAGATAGGTGACAACAAAAGGGCAGCTGGTGCCTGACTTGCAAGATGCATGAAAATGTGAGGTACCCATCATCTCCCAGGAGACAAGTGCTGATGGTAAACACAACAAGCTGAAAAGTTCCATCTCTGGGAAGAATAATTTCAGAAGAATTACAAGTGATGCCTGGAAGGGTGTCATTTGGGGTCAACTCTGTCTCTGGAATGAATTATAAGATTATCTAGCACACTAGTGTATGTTCCATATAAAGCTATTAATTAAACATTCATGCTTCTGCTAATTTATGGAATATATTTCTAATATTCCAGATACAACATCTGTCTCAGCAATTAAATTAAGGTAGACTAATGACACTCAACTAAAAGTGATGTGGCAATACCAGAAGATAACTAACTGGGTTATCTCTCCTGGGAATGCTGCTAGAGTCTAGTTAGTTGTGGGCCAGAGCTTGACACTATGCAAAGTACACATAATCCTCCTAAAACAAATTATTGTTCAGTGAAAATGCCAACCAAACCAAGGTTAAGGCATCTTGATGTATTTGCCTAATCCCAATAATTCATCTAATCTCAAATAATCTGGAATGAAATTGCCTACATGGTAATTGAGAGTGTTGGCTAAAAGGATTTAGATTCATTTTAAGGAAAGTAATATAACTACATTTGCATTCTTAATTTTTTTGAAATACCATCTAGAAATATTTGGATATTATGTGATTACATAATTGTGAATTGAAGGCATTCTCTAATTCATAACTCCAATGTATTCTCAGTTTATAACACCAGTTCATAACTATTAGCAAAATGTATATGGCCACAGAATAGAAATAATTAAACTTCACTCACAAGGTTTTGGAATTTAGACTCAACTCTGATGAATCAAATCACTTGGAAAAAATGGCCAAAATTATCTGACCTTAAAGTTTTCTTTCAAATGGGATGATTATAAAATATATTACTTCTTGAATCCATAATAGCATCATGACAGTTCACTGATATTATGGAGCAATAAAAAAAACTTACTAAAATATAAGCAATTAATATCATCTTGGATGCTAACAGCAGTGGTTTTTTTGTCTTTATTGTTTTGTATTTTTTCCTTTATTTTTCCTGTGACATCCAGTCACGGGGATAATAAATGGTCTGCTTTGACAGGATAATTGATTTTTGAAATCCGCAACGATTTTACAAGGATTCTACTTCTCAGAAAGTTCTAGCTTACCCTCTTTTAGGACCAGGTCTTGAGCGATTTTGCCCATCACTGTCAGGACAGTGTTTGCTACCTACAACTGCAGGACCACACAATCACACAATGTCTTAAGTGCTTTGCTGCTGTAATATCATGAATTTTCTAACCTGTGCTCCCAGGTGTCTGGGAATGAACTAGCACCTGCTCACTCACCCCACCTTCCTGTGCAGTTCCTGTGCAGCTGGGATGACAGCAGACATGCCACCCTTGAGTCCGGGCTAGCCTCAGACCAAGAGTCTCCTCACCCGGCCTCCCAGGCAGTGGGGAAGACAGCCACGCGTCCAACTCACTTGTAATCCCTAAGCACTCCATCATTATCGTCTCTGAGGTTTCTTCACTGCTCGCAAAGCATGCTTTCAGTTGTCGGTGGTTTTCAGTAACGCAGTCATAGGTATCTTGTAGCCAACAAAAGGCAGTGCGTATTTTCATAACATGCACTGTCCGTGGGCTGAGCCTTTGCTTTAGATCCCTCTTTCCTCGGTGGAGAAGCTACGCAGTGAGAGCAGTGCCTGGCTCTGGAGGCCACGTGGGCAAACCCGACTTCATAACTTCCCTGTAATCCAATGTCTTAGAATCGTGGGAAGGCTCACCTCCAAGGACAGCAGCATGTTCCAGCCTGATCATGGCACAGGTGGGGGAAGGAAAGAGCACTGAGATTATGGGCAGGAAAGGAGAACCGCACGAGCTCTGGTCACCCCTCCCAGGAAAAAGGCAAAGGAGCCAGCAGAGGAAGGGAAGGGACTTATGTCAAAAGGAAATAACTAATTGTAATTACAAGGTCATTTTTTTTTCAAAGAAAGTAAGAGGGGAGAAGAAGGGAGGGAAAGAAAAGAGAAGGAGAGGAAGAAAGGAGAGGTAAGGAGAAGGGAAGAAGAGAAGAAGAGGCAGGGAGGCAAGAAGCTAAGAGAGAAAAGAGAAGGAATGTAGGAAAGGAACGCAAAGGTAAAGAACATGGCTTCAAGAACTGAGAAAGGAAAAATGGAAGAGAAGGGGTTGAAGAAGAGAAGGGGAGAGGAAGGGAGGAGGGGGAAGAGGAGAAGAATATAGAGGGGTGGTGAGAGGAATGGAGACGACAAGAAGAGAGGAGAAGAGAGGAGGGTAGAGTAGGGAAGAAAAGGGAAGTGAAAGAAAGTGATCTGGAGCTTCTGAGTGGTCCATGGAAATAGCTCATTGTGTGAAGAGACGGAATCGTCTGGGCTGTCCCACACTGTACCACATGCACAGACAGACAGACAGACGCCACCCAGGCACCTTAGCAGTGTCTCTCAGTCCTCACTTCTAGGCTTCTGGAACCCTCTCTGAAGTCTGAATTCACAAGCACGTAGACATATGTGGATATTTGGAAAATGATGTTTGATGGTAATGATGATGATTTCCTGCAAACACTGGTGTCTCCTCAGGCCTGCGTGACTGGTGGAGGCTTTTGATTCGCTTTGGCTTGATGTCTTCCGAACAGATGATGGCTCATCTGTTCAGGAAAACTAGGGTAGTCCCCCCTCCAGGCAGAGGAAGGATGGGGTGACTTCAAGCTCTGCTCCAATTGTATGATTCTAGGAAGTCAGATAAAACCGAGAAGAGTTGGGGTGGGGGGACTTGGTGTGCATCAGATGGTGGCTGGCTGTGCTTTCCTCACCGATGACACACAAGGAAGGGTGCTGAATCTGAGCATGAGCAAGGGAGGCACAGAGGGGAAGACTTCCTGACACCAAGGCTGCGTCAAAGGTCAAAAGAAACCAGAAAGTGAAGTCAATTCTCCTTTCCAAGTAGCCCTTACACAAGTGTGCTGAAAATCCTCTGCACAATGGTGGGAAAGACGACCTGTATTTTATTTCTCTTCCTCCAGCTACCAACATTACTTCAGGTTTTCCTTCAGAACAGCTGGCGCTCTCAGGGGTTATTAGAACACACAGCACTGTATCAGATCCTTCAGATATCTGGATTAATGTTCATTATTTTGTACTTGCTTTATGTTGTGGGGCTTTATGGATCCACCACAGAATGGCTTTAATGTGTTTTACATGCCTGTGACTCCAGCATCGGATCATCCATATGTTATGAATCGCACTAGTTTTATTCATTTCAGATGTACCAAAGCAGACATTAAAACACCAAACTAAATGCACGAGTCTCCCTCCCAATCTCCCATATTAGGTAAGGTTGTAAAAATTGGTTTCAGAAGTGTTTTTGCTCAAGGATTTTGGAAATCTTACTTCAGAATAACTTAAGAGAAAAAGTCAATTGTTCTGGAATTGAATTGATATACTGGTAGAAAATGATTAGCTAGCATTCTCTGGAAGAAAATGAGGACAAAAACATGAGAAGGGGTATCAATGTGTGTGAAGTAATGCACCTTCTATCCGGTGAATATAACTCTATCACCTCTACTAATTATAATAAAAATTAAAAAAAATAAAATACTGAGTATTTTATCAAAACCTATTAGCAATTACTATGGAGTGTGAAACAAAATAGCAATAACAATCAAGAATACTGATTGACCTTCTAAATAGAGTATGAGTAATTTGTAAACAACTACATAGCTACTTAAAGTATGAAACATCAACATCAAAAGTACACAAAGGGAAAAAGTGTAGGCAAAAGAAGAGTCAAGAATCCAATGTATATTCTACAAAATCAATAGGAAAGAGGAAGGGGAGGAGAGGGGAGGGATGGGTGAGAATGTTGAAAAGGGTGTATTCACCAAGTGCTTTGTTAAGTGGCCACTCCTCCTTATAGCTGCTTAAAGAGAACCAAGGGCCTGTACATTATATCACTTATCACATAAGGACAAATGAGATTCTATTAAAACAGGTGCTTTTATGATCACAACAAATATGTGCTTCTTATAATATTAAATAAAAATGTGGGCAATAAATCAGGATATAAGGTGACCATTAAAATCTAAATCCAAATACTTCCAAGTGTCATGAGCAAAACACACCTGCACACAACATTGCTTGAGAGGCTCCTTTTGGTGTTCCGACCATAGTCCCACATGTGTGAGGTCCTCGATTGCTCAATCATTAAACTGCACACAAGCCCAAGACAGAGACCCTTAGAAAACAAAGGCCTAACTTGGATTTTGTACATAGATTTCTAAATACTTAAGCAAAGCAGATTCTATTGGTTGACATGAAATGGGTGTAAATGCCAGAATAATAACAATAAAATAATAATAATAATAATAATAATAATAATAATAATAATAAATGATGAACAATAGGGAGACGCATTATATCTCATCACCAGGTGTCCACAGGTGGGAGAACTACATAAGCCAACTTCTCTTATTCATACAAGCCTGGGGAAATGCATTCCTCATCTCTTCACAGATGGTTTTGTCAGGCAGAATTTGCACACAGGTATCAGGGAAGCAAGATAAGGGGGAGCTTTTGCTGATGTGTCCTCCCGCAGATTTTTCTTCACCTCTCGCTTGTCAGAGCTCAGGCATGCTTCTTCTGCTCTTTGCTAGATTACACAGGCCCAAGACCTTGGGGATACACATGTAGGAGGTGGCAATGCCATCTTCTAGAAGGAACGTAATTATCCTCTGGATCCTGCCAAGAAGCAAACAAGAAGTATTGAGCAGGCAACCAATGGTTGCCACATATTTTTCCAATTTTTTTAAAGCTATAGGGTAATAGAAACATGATCCTACATGTACATCTACACTAATATACTGAAAAACAGAAGTGAAAACTAATCAGACTAGACTGCAGATAGTATACTAATTATGATTATTCACATGAAGAAACAGACACCAGCCCTACAAATTCCATTTTCTTATTGTGCCTGCCAGATGGAAAGTTGCTTTTAGATTAAGCCAGACTTTTCAAACCGTCACACCAAGATATATTTACCATTTCTTTCACGTCTGCTTTGCATACATGGATTAAAAAATTTAGAGTTCAATCAAATAAAATTGAATGCTTAATATTTATCTTTGTTTAGCAAACTAAAAAATAGCTTTTTAATAATCAAAATCTTGTTGTCTTTAGATGTTTTGTCTAAAGACTGCTCATAAAATTCCAATATTCCCTCTATGTAGTGACGTGTTACTGCCATAAGATTGTAATTTGATCCTGATTAAAGAACATTTTGTTCTTAATGCAATATGCTATTGGGCAACTTCTAAAGCCAAAGAAAACAGGTTGTTTAAAATCCACATCGATTTGTAATATGGTTATATTTCAGATGTAGTGTGATTGGTTGCAGGATTTGCTTGAAATTCTATGGGTTTCAACTGTTCACTTTGAGCGAAATGCTCAATCAACAGAAAAAGATGGGTGACTTTCTAAACTTTCTGTAAGCTGACACTTCCATTTGTGATCCGCAAGTAAAGTTATGTTTTCCTAAACAGATGGAAATAGGATAACAAAAACAAAAGGAAACTTAGGAGCAGGCTGAGGTAGGCAGCTTTGTCACCAAAAATTTAAAAAAAAATGATTACTTATAAAATGCATACCCAACCTCCCAAACTGTAAATAACACACAGACAGACACACACACACACACACACACACACACACACTCTCTCTCTCTATATATATATATATATTATTTATACACACACACACACACACACACACACACACACACACACACACACACACACAACAGAGCTTCCCCCCTGAGAAAGGGCAGTTGCTTGCAGTATTCACCATGTTTCCCTTGTAAGAGTTTTCTCACTTTGTTCAAAAAGAGACAGAGAGCTTCTCCCAGGTTCCATTTGTGTGTCAGATCTTGGGGGATTCATCCCCAGAAATGGCCAATTTTCCCAAGGCCAGTGTTCCCAACACATGAGGAAATAAAATCACGTATCAGGTCAATAATGTGTTTAATCCAGGGGGAAACTTGGTTCCCTCACATGTAGGATCACACAGCTGAGTGGCATTCTGCATTCTTAGTAATGAAGTTGGTATACTTATCTTCCTTCGTCAGTTTTCTGCAATACAAAAAGCAGGAAACGTCTGATTAAAAGCCTGGGGCAGTCCATGCAGAGCTTCTTTCCTTCCCATCCTGAGTGTTTCTGTCCCTCTTTCATCTTGGTCTTCTGCTCTGACCCCATTGATATTCCTGGGCATAAAGCTCTCTACCTCCCTTCTCTGTGTTTTCTGATTGAACTGGATGGAAAGGTTACACCCTTTGTTGAGTGTCGAGGAGGATCAGAGCAATCCTAAGAAAACAGAGATTCACCCCCCAGTGATGCTGAAGGCTTTGTTAGTTTCCCCAGCAGCTCCAGGCAAGAGACATGAAAATGAGCAGCAAGAAAGACTGGAATCCACCAATTAGAGCAATGCTGTAACAACATGCTCAAATGAGAGCCAGGAAAAGAAAGCTGTGTCCTACCTCCCTGCATAGACATTGGCTGGAAATGTGTCCTGCTTTTATTATTACTAATTTATGGGATAGTGGGCTTCAGAGTTCTGTTTTTGCACTTGCACAGATGATCCAATTTTGATTTCTCTCTTGATCCAATCAGCCCAGTGCAACCCTCTTGATGCTGACTCCCACTGGTCCTTCGAATTGGCTTCCTTTGTTATCATGTCATATGCTCTCAAACCTAAATTCCAACAGAAAATAACATTTGTCTTTCAATGTTTGACTGATTTCACTTAATGCTAGCTATACCCATTTTCTGGCAAATGGCATCATCTCCTTCTTTTGCATGACTAAATAAAACTCTACCATGTACCTAAAGCACATTTTCTGAAGTTGAGGATGATTTTATTTTAAAATGCTTTATGTTCTACTTCTAACTAGTGGAATTAGGGCTCCACGAGGCTTAGAAAGCTAGTGACGATTGACAGAGTGATTCGGGGTGACTTGCCCCTCCACAAGGAAAACCATCTTTGCATCTCCCTATGTCTAGAACCTACCCTGTGAAGACTGCACTACTCTAAGTGAAGTCTCAAGTGCCCCCAGAGAGTTAATATGGCTCAAACATGGCAGTGTTTGCATGCCATCATTGGGGAAACTTTCAGAATCTCAGTTTGAGAATGTGCACCCAAGATTCCTGAAAAAATGGGAGCATGTACAAGGAATTTCAGGGGATCCTGTGAACACTTGCTTAGAGAAACAGGCTGTGATGGGCAGCAAATTAGTTTGTTAACTGGCATGATGTGTCCCTTAGGAGAGGAGGCAACTTGGAAGATTATGGCCTTATTCATACTAAGATGTAAATTTCTATTAGTATACTCTTCAACAAAACTGATAAAATCAAAAGTCATTTTTTGGTAGCTCAGCATGGCAAAATGTATCTGAGCAATCATAAGCATATTATTCAGGCATCACCAAAATATCACATGAAAGGCTATGGGCAAACTGTCAGAGTCAGATGTGGATATTTAACCACATGTTTCCGGTTTTCAGTTAGAAACTCGGCCATGTTCAGAACTGCCCAATAAAGACCTGGGTTAAACTGATGAAAAGGAAACTTAGAGCTTAGATTGTCACATCATATTTAAAATTCCTGTGATATAAAAAATGAAATAAGCCCTTAATGTTTGAAGTGATATTTGTAAACAGTGTTTAAATGCAGAATTGCTCTTCAACATGGGAGCTGCTGTTCCTATCCAAATTTACTTCAAATATACTTACAAAGTAAAAATGAAGAAAATATTTTCTATAGAGCACACTTAGCCAGTCAATTAAAGAGCTGTGATGTTTGAGGTCATTGTATTGTCTAAGGCAGGATGGACCTGAATTACAAAGCACCTGGAAATCATTTCCATCAGTGACAGGACAAGAAAGGTGTCCTTGGGCAACTCAGCATGGTGAATTCAGCTTGAACATGGGGAAATTGAGCTCTTATACAGGTGTCTTTCACTGAAATTTTTCCTAAAGTAAGGTCATCTAGGAGCTATTGTGTAATTTTTCTGTTAGAGGATTGAGCTATTATTACATGTTTCTTTTTTTATAAACTATCCTGTTAAGATATGTCACTTGTATGTATAAATAGAACAAAGGTCCCACTGTAATTGCTATGCAAGTATCGCAGAAAAAAACCAACCTAATTACTCTCTTAAACCATGGTGAATATTGTTAACACTTGAGGGCATGATTGTCAGTACGAAAATTCTTTCTACTCCACTTTTGTTTGCAAGAAAGGAAAACAATGAGATTTTAGTAGATTTCAACCTACACCACAGTAACAGCTAATTAAAACCTTGTTCCCTATGAGTGGGAAAGTTAAAATATGCACGTAGTGTCCACAAGTATTGTGTAGTGATAGCTACATTGCGTGTGTGTGTGTGTGTGTGTGTGATTCCCTTTAGGTTTCTCCAAGACAGATTCCAAGCTCTAGTGGAAAAGGAATGCGTTCTCCCATCTTTGGCTTCAGAAACGAGGACAGTTCTGTGTTACTTGTAAATCTGACTCCAATTTGTTGCAGCCTAAGTGTTTGTATCACTCTCAATTTCCGATCTTCAAGTGCCAATCCTTAGTGGTGTGATATCAGGAAGTGAATACTTTGGGAGATGGTTTGGTCACCAGGGAGGGGCCTTCACAAATGGAATCCACACCCTTACAACACGAGAGAGAGCTCTGCGCTGTCCGGGCCATCCTCAGGAGGAGGGAGCCAGGAAGAAAGGCTTCCCATGTGCTCCTTGAGCTCAGGGTTCAGGTTCTACAACTGTGAGCAAAAAACTCTTGTCGTTTGTGACACCCCAGCAGTTTCAACAGCGAAAAAGGACCAAGACCAAGTTCATCCTTCTCTTAGAATTTTAAATACTTCCATTCATACAGTTCATATATCTTGATACAGTTCTCCCCGAGTCCTTGCTAGCCACCACAGAGTCTGTGTTTCAGCATAGCAGACATCCAAAAGCTTAATTCAGAAGATGAATTCATTCAGAAACACACCTGACTGTGGGTAAGGTATTGGCTGACTGTAAAGGCCTGGGCAGTGAAATGGCTGTCTTTCACTGGCTCTGTAGCTATGAGTGGGAGTGTTTCTGTGTGTATAAGGAGGATTGGGACTTGGATGCATTTGGAAAGGAGAACACAATAATACAATTATTACTACCCATGTGTTTTGTCTCACATCCCTTAATATGTGAAGAAACTTGAATATTGTCATCTCTTTTTCTTGAAATGGGGTTATTTTCCTATATGAATAACAGAGTATGAAATTCGGAACACATAATAACATAAGTGGATGAGATACTACTTTTTTTCGTTATGTTCGACAAATAAATAAACAATCCCAAATAGTAGCTTTAAGAAGAGTTGATTGCTATATGAATTAATAAAAGATAATACAGTGACCTAACCCATCATCTTTTTGGAATTGTCATATTATTTGAGACAAATGTTTTCAGTAGAACAGGTGGTGGTTGAAGCTCGTCTTGTGTACTATAAATTTCATTTTTCTCACTAGAGATTTCTCTGATGAGCAACTCTAAATTATTCTCAAGATTTAGACAAAATAAAATTTTACAGAAGATGAGGTCTTACACAAAATATAATGTTCCTTTCTAGAGAAAAACTATTGTGGTTTGTAGACAAAGAATTTATCATGATTAAGCCCAAATACTAGTACATGAGAACAGAAGAATTTCAATGCAAATCATGCTTGGTAACGTCTAGAACATAATATAATATCCAAATTTCAGTAATGGAAACATGTACAGAAAACATTTTAATCTTGTACTTTGAACATTAGCAAGTGACTTACCCTACTCCAAAAATACATTTCCCAGACAGAATGTAAATTTATGGGTGGGGAATTGTCAGACTGATGCCAAATTATTATTCATGTGGTCAACAATTCTCTATTGTACTTATTTCAATTGAAGTAAGAAAAGAAGAAGATATTACAAAGAATAGCTCAAAGGGGGCATAGACATTATTTAAAACATCCATATTCTTTTTATTATTCATATCATGGTTATGGAGAAATCATAATTGGAATTATGCATAAAGTCTTTTAGAAGGCCTGTCAAAATGTTGATGGGGAAGTTGATTCTCTTTGCTCTGATCTTAAAAAAATATGCTATACTTTACCTTTGACTAATAATTAAGGAATGACACAGGATCAGCCTGCTTGCAAATATTATAACTGGCCACGAAAGAGCATTTCTAATATTTTTTTTCTCTTCTCTTAGTATTTTCTAGTACTTCCAATTCAGAAGCAATCACATATGTTGGGTTGTGGTGTAGCTGTAAACTACTATTTCTAATTCAAAATATTCATCCATTTTAGTTCATTTGGTTCTGAATCACATACTCAAACCACAGTTTGTTATTTACTCTTACACAATGTAAATGCTAATTACAAAGAGAACAACTTTGGCCCTTTCTACTTCCACAGAAATCTATAGAATTCTTTTTCTTTCTTTTTCAACGCCTTTCTCCTCAAGGCCATGAGCACTGAAAATCCTAATTAAAATACAAAGTTTGATCTGCTCTCTTCAAGGATGACTGAAGCTAAGAAAGTGAAAGAAATGTGGATTAAAAAAAAATCACTAGCATCCTAACAAAGACGTCCGCTGAGCTTCACACAGTTAACTTTTCTTTTCTCTGGCATCATGCACCTTAGGAGGAAAAGTTAGGGTGAAAAACCAATGAATGTGGACCTTCTCCCAGCCAGCTTCATGAACACACATCAACGTGCACAGGATTTTCAACAAAGCATCTAAGAATGTTGTGGGCAGTATAGAGTCTGTCACCTGCTGCCTCCTTAGGCCAAAGCACATTGTATTTGCCTGTTTCAGGATCTTACAGAAGAAGCTGGGATCGAGTTCTGAAGAGGGAGCCAAGAAAACTGACAAATTTTCAAGCATTAAATGTCAAGAGTTTCAGATTTGGGTCAAGTTCAATGTAATAATAAATTCTTCAAGACGTTTGGCCCTCGCAGAATTTTTCCCTGATGAAAGATTTGTTCTTTCTCACATTTTTCTTTTTTCATTTCTCTCCTTTTCTTTCTGTTCACAGTGAGAATACATGCATGTCAAAGGACATGGAATTACAATTTTGTGTGTCAACCACTTAGCACAGATTGTACAATGGAAAAATAACAAAATAAAAATCAAGTAAGAATAGTTCTATCTTTTTATGTCCTTTATACGAATAAACATTCAACCTCATTGCTATAAAATGCACCATACAATGTAGAAAATAATATCTTGATATGATTGCTTAGCCTTTCCATAGTTTCTTAATTTTCAGTTTGAATAACCCTTTAAATTAATACCAGTTACTTCCATTAAAATTTAACACTATATTACCACCACAGAAATATTATACAGTTGTGGCATAAGGCAATCAAATAATAAAACCAGCCTTTAAGTTATATTTGAAAGTTCATAATCATTAAAAGAAAATAGAAAACCAGGGTAACTTATGTATAAGGTACATAAGAGCAGTCTGAAAACAGTGCCTTCCAAAATTTTCATGGCAATGCCAACATGTGTAAACACTTAGCCTTAAGATTGGAATTCCTCCCTAGCCATTCAAATACCAGGGCCTTACTCTCCCTCCTCAACATGAGGAATGGAGAGATATTTTAGAGCAGTTGAAGCTTAATGCCTATCAGTTTCTTGAGGATAGTTCTTATGTCTGAATTCTCATTCATTAGCTATATACCATTTCTCTGTCATAGCCTTAAAACTAAATGTGGAATGTTCTATGAAAGACACATTTGGTCTGGTGCTCTTTCATCTTTGTATTCATGAGTGCCTGGCAATGATCATTTGTATCAGAACGGCAAGTGTGTGGCTTCACATTTGACTCAGCATGACTTTGGGAAAATAGCAAATGCAAGCACAAAGAAGGCTTTGAGAACCTATTTTTGCATGAGATTTCAGATCCTTCTGCTGTCTCTCTCAAAATCTAGCTGCTAAGATAAGCTGTCATCAGAGGTAACATGTACTTTAAAATATGTCCTGGCAAATTACTCACAGGATGGTTCATGACATAGTCTAATCCATTGTGTTAAAATTGTAGAGATATGTGCCTAAGACACACTTAAATGAAACAGATTGAACAAAATGGGAAACAGGTTAAGCAAGCATACCACCGACATCATATTGACAAGTTTTGTCCTTTGGTTTTGTAATGCCCAGAAACATGGAGCCCCCCCCCGGAAGGATGCCAGTGGCCGAAGATCAATGCAAACTGCAATGAGTCGTTTATTGACTAGCTCGAGCATGGGTCTCTGCGCACTGATAACCCAGTGCAGACCAGAGGCCTCGAGCCCAAAATTACAGCACCTTTTATACATTCTTTGGTGGGGGAAGGCCCCAGTAAGCATGGACAGCAAATCAATACACCACATGGGAAAATTCATACCAAACTTCTAGCAATGATTGGAGGGTCGTTAACTCATTCTCCAGATCCGGGAGTGTCTGGGGTCCAGGGCTAGTGGGTGGTTGTCGATTAACCACGAGAATAGTTACTACTTTCCTCAAGGTCTTAGCAAGCAGGTATACAGAAGCAGAAAGGCAAGTTAAGGAAGTACAAAACAAATTCAGATATGCAGATGGCTATCACAGGTTCATCAAAAATATAGATATATATATATTTATCTATGCTCCTCAGTTGGAAACCGGAGTTATTTTGTTTCTATTTTATGTATTTTTAATGTTTATACAGATCCTGTCATAGGACAGGATCCTGGTTATGTTACTGTAAGTCAGTCTTTTTATATTTGTTCAATGCCCTTCCTTTTTTTATTGTGTGTCAGGTAGACTGTTAGTAGTTCATTCAAGTAGGAAGAAGCAAATGAAAGTTGGCATTTCTTTAGCCACAATACAAAATCTCCATTTCCATAAAAGATGCATTATACATGACAACTAATTTAATCATTCATCCCCCAGGGCACGAAAATTCAAAAACCCAGGCCTAAGTCCCATAGAAATAAAGAATGTTGAGGAATTATAATCCTCTACCTCTTGTGCATAAGACTGGGTCCCCCTAGTTCTGGTAACACAAATGAAGCCAATCGTTCAGAGGCATCTTAACACTGAACTGCCACCTGTGGTAGAAGAGATTGACTGTGAGATGCAGTTTGTTAGATACAGGAGAGTTCCTCAGTCATTCAAAAGGGGAAGAAGAGGACTGAAGTGAGAAAGACTATAACACACTCAGCCTGAACAAACATACTCAGCCTGTTTCTCCTGGCTGAGGGAAAAATACAGCATCAAAATTTCAGTTACTTCAAGCTCATGAGTTTTACCTATCACAGAGATAACAGCTAGGTAAGTAGGTATGTAAGTAGATAGATAGATAGATAGATAGATAGATAGATAGATAGATAGATTGATATAGAAGAAATGTATTTCACAATTTACTGGTGAGGACTTCTTAGGCTTCTGTTGTTTAGATTCTTCTCCAGGACTAGTAAAATTCCAGTAATATTTATTTTCCCTAGATACTGAGACACATTTGTATATTTGTTGCTATACTTTCTCAAGTTCTTGTTATCATCCATGTTTTCAAAGGATTTCTTTTTTCTGTAAACAAGGACAGCTAGTATATTGTGCTCTGAGAGGCTTCATTTGAGGTGAGATGCTTAAAGCTCTTATAAGGCACTACGAATTTTTTTTCCAAGTGGAAAGCCAATTTCACATTCAATTCAATCCAGAATAGTTGTTTTTCCCCACAAAGCATTTAAAATGTCATTTTTCACGTACACACGGGCACACATCCCACTGTATAATTGCCCTGCCGCAATTACACTTTATTGAAAGAAACAAAGTTGGCATACCCTCTGTAAAGACTTGGTAATAAAGTTTTATTTGCCAATGGAAAACCAAGATTTGTTGATGTTTTTAATACAAGGAAGAGATCGATCCCATGTGAAAAGGGATGGAGCAAGAACAGAGGATTCCTAGGAAAATTCCTTGATAATTTTTCAGCTATATAAGAAGATACCAACCTTGACAAATAGAACTCACCAGACCAGAAGCAGAAGTTTGTATTAGAAAACCACCTTAAAAAGTGCACTAGTGACTCACACCTGCTACACTATTGACTCAGGAGGCTGAAATCTGAGGGTCATGGGTCCAAGCCAGTGCAGGCAGGAAAGTCTGTGATAATCTTATCTACAATTAAGCACGAAAAATGCTGTGAAAGCAGCTGTGACTCAAGTGGTAGAGCATTAGCCTAGAGCAAAAAAATGTACTCACAGAGCCATATTTTCATGGTAATTTCATTTTACACAAGGAAAGAGAGAGCTATACGCCGATGTAATCAAAAAGTAAGCAAACAATTGGCTAAAGAAGCTACAAAATACAGATTATTTGGCTATTGTCTCAGAAATGTATGGGAATATGACAAACTGGAGAAAGGATAGCTCAGGAAACAGAAGGACAGCACTGGAACATGGTGCCTGCACATGAAGGAAGATGGCAGAATGCTCCTGTTGTAGCTAGTTTGGAAATCTACAGTCATTGAAAGCCACTTCCAGGGGAAAGTCTTGAAATTCAGGTTGCGATTAATGGTAGTAAAGGTAATATCCCATTTTACAGTAACAGACATGCATCACCTATTCCTTCACTTCACAGCAGGCATCTGAGAATTGTTTATGGAACATCTACCCTAGAGGTGACATAAAGTCATGTGCAGACAGAGGATAAAAAATCCATTCTTCAAGAATCTCAATCTTTGAGCCTATGTTCCTTTGAGCCTGGCTTACTTAATATGATTTTTCTAAGTCCTTCCATTTCCTTACAAATGGGGCAATGTCATTCTTTCTGACAACAGTCTAGAATTCCATTGTGTATGAATACCACATCTTGTTGATCCACTTCCCTCATTTGTCATAATCAGTAGAAACCTTGGGCTCTCCTAGCAGAGATTTACAATAGGACAAAACCTAGATACATAAGGCCATATAGAATGATGCTAAATGAAAGGACCGCCAGGATATAGAAACAAAAGCCATATAACGAGTGATTGTTGTCCTTAATGTACTATGTTATCTCTCATTTCTTTTGCTGTCCCTTGGTTATCTCATATTGTTACAATATCTCACTTTGCTATCTGATATATTGGGTATATTTGTATTTGGTTATTTGAAATTGGATAGGGAAGGGGGGGTGAAGCAAGATGAGGGATGGGGGTGGGGGGAGGGAAATGGGGACCAAGACATGTGAAAGGGTATCAATGTATGTGAAGTAATGCACCTTCTATCTGGTGAATATAATGTAACCCTTCTAATAATTACAATAAAATATATGAAAAACAGATTACTCAGAAGAAATAAACAATCTGAAGCACTGAAAAAAACTCAGTCTTTAGGGATCTATGGCCATTGTGTTGATAGTTTCTTCTAACTATGCATGGGAGTGGCAGAAGTCATATTTCATTGCAAAATTTCCCAATTTCTATGGTTTCTCCACAGGCTGAGGAGATGTACAGGGAAGTTAAGTTAGTGAACCATTTTCTCTCCCATTGCTTTTGTTTTTTTCTTGTTTTGAAGCTAGACATATATAATGAGGACATTAGAAAACAACTATATACATGAGGAAAATTATAAGAAAGATAAAGGTGAGAGGACAGCCAGTTTGCTTTCCAGGCCAATGATATTTTATGTGTAGAAATGGGCTAAAATGATTGAGCAATAAGATCATAAAAAAGGAAAACATTCTGAAGAGAAAAAATTGCTCCAATAATGGGGAGAATATGATTTCTAGAATTCTCACACTTTGGGATTAAAATGTCCAATGCACATATAAAATTCAAAGTATTAAAAAAAAGTTAAACAAGAATACTACATCCAGCAAAACTATGTTACTAAAATCAGAGAAGTTAAGATATTCTCAGGTAAACTGGAATATTTTATCAAATTTAGACTTGCTGGACAAAAAATGCTAATGTGGGTTCTTCAAATTAAAATGAAAGGAAATTTGATAATGACTCAAATCCACATGAAGAAAATTAAAATCCCACTAAAGTGAAACTCAGGAGCTATTTTTATGGATAAATAGCATAGTACTGTTTAATCCCATGTTTAATACATGATTTGAGGACTTCAGTTATTTTTGAAGGAGAATTACTCTAGGATTGCTATTGTAAATTTGTGATGTCACATTTTATTTTTTTTTCCAGTCCTGGGCTTGAGCTCAAGGCCTGAGCACTGTCCTTGGACTTTCTCAAGGCTAGAGCTCTACCACTTGAGCCTGAGCACCACTTCTGGCCTTTTTCTATGTATGTGGTACTGAGGAATCGAACCCGGGTCTTCATGCATGCTAGGCAAGCACTTTAACAACTAGGCCAAACTCCCGGCCTGATGTCACATTTTATTTTGTATATAATTTAAGAGACAAGGGTATAAAATATATTTATATTGTATTTTTATATTTGGAACATGCAATGAACAAAGATATAATTTTGGAGCATGAACAACTGGAAGGGGTGTGACTGGAGCTGTTGAAAAGAAAATTTTGTGTGATATTGAAGGTAAGCTGGCATATATTCAAATTAGAGTGTTATAATTTTAGCATATTGAATGTAATCACCATGGTAACCATCAAAAATAGGAAAAAAGAACCAAAGAAAAAGTAGTAAAAAAGACTTTATATGATTCACTGGGAAATCAAGTAAGTGTGGAAGAAAATTGTTCAGTAAATGACACAGAAATCAATAAGAAATAGGATAAGAAAAAATCAAAACAATATTCCCCATTAATATTTATTTTACAAATCCTCAATAACACATTAGATAACTGAGTTCGAAAACATTCTAGGATCCAATACCATATGAGTTTGATCCCCAACATAAAAAAATAAAACAAAAACTAAAAATTTTGGAATGTGTGTTACTGATCAGTGTATCCATGAAAGGACTGTATATTAAGACCAAATAGAATCAGTTCCTTGGAAACAAAAGTTTCAATACTCAAAAACTAATTAGGATAAGAGAAAACTTTAACAGAATGGAAATAAATAATAATCATATTCCATAATCCAGAAAAGTCATTTAAAAATTCAATATATTTTCCTTTGAAAAAGAATTTCCATTGAGGGATGTTCAGAGGGGTTAAAATTATATATATATATATATATATATCTGAAGTTGTGAGTACATTTCTCCTTGAACATTGTTATCCCTTCCCATGTTTTATTCTACTTTCCCTCCCACACATCCTCCCATGTTGTAAAGTTCATTTCCAACATATTGTCTTGTGAATATCGCTGTTACATAGGTCTACCTTTTGTCCTTTATCTCATTGTCTTGTTATTTCCCTAATTCAAATAAACAAATAAAGGCATATACAATACACCAGGTACCAAAATTAGATATAGTAACAACAGGGGATAAAATCATCAAGTTAGGAGAAAAGAAAAAAAGAAATTGCATCATACAGTACATTAAAAACAATTGCATATCCCGGAGTTGATTTCACTTTACATCATCTTATATGCTTATATGCATATAGCTATTAAGTAGTGGTAATCCACAATTAGGACTATCCTAGATACATATTAATTATTAGAAATGATGGAGACCAGGGAAGCTATGTTTCTTTGGGTCTGACTTACTTTACTTACTACAATTTTTCCAAGACTTTCTATTTCATTACAAATTGGGTGATGTCAGTATTTCTGATGGCAGCATGGGATGCCATTGTGTATCAATTCCACATCTTCTTGATCCATTCATCCATCGAGGGGCATCTTGGTTGAATTCACATCTTAGGTAGGGTAAATAATGCTGCAATGAACATGATTATGCTTGTAGATTTAGTATGGCCTTGTTTATGGGCATTTAGTTATTAACCAAAGAAGTGAAGGGCCTCTATGATGAAAACTTTTAAAACTTGAAAAGGGAAATTAAAGCAGAACTAACTAAGGAAGTGGGAAAACCTCCTAGGTGCCTGAATTGGGAGGATCAACATCATGAAAATGTCAATCCTGCCAAAGGCTATCTACAAATGCAATGTAATGCCCATCAATATCTCAACATCATTCCTTAATAATATAGAGAAAGAAATCCAAACATTCATATGGAATACCAAAAGACCCCAGACAGCAAAACAATCCTTAGAAAAAAGCACAGCACAGGAAGAATGTCAATACCAAACTCAAACTCTATTAGAAAGCTATAGTAAAAAATAAAAATAAATTAACTGCTTGGTATTGGCACAAGAACAAGCCTGAGGACAAAGAGAATAGAATTGAAGACTCAGAAATGAACCCATCGAACTATGGCTACCTAATCCTTGATAAGGTCCCTACAAAAATAGGATGGAAGAAAGACAGCCTCTTCAATAAGTTGTGCTGGCAGAGCTGGTAAATGTGCTTTCATGATAAAAAGTACTCAACAAACTAGAAAGAGAAAGAAAATGCCTCACCATAATACAAACCACATGGAAAACACTCAATGAGTATTATTAAAAATGGTGAGAAAATATTGATTTAAGATTATAAACAAGGTCAATGCCTTGTTGGCTACATTGGCTACTTCTGTTCAATACAATTAAGTGTTTAACCAGATGAGAGAGTCACAGGAAAAAAGCAAGGAAGGAAGGAAGAAGAAAGGAAGGAAAGAAGGAAGGAAGGAAGGAAGGAAGGAAGGAAGAAAGGAAGGAAGGAAGGAAGGAAAGAAGGGGAGGAAAGGAGGGAGGGAGGAAAGGAGAGAGGGACGGAGGGAGGGAGGGAGGGAGGGGGAGAAAGTGGGGAAGGAAGAATAGGGAAGGGAACGTGAGAATGGAGGAAGGGAAAAGGGAAGAAGAACTTGCTACTGTTCACAGATTTTAAGAACATTATTCAGCAAATACAATTTCACAAAAAATTCTAGAATTTATAAATTCACCACAGTTGCCAGATATGTCACCTCTCAAAAATTACACTCAGATATGGCAACAAGAAATGATTCAAAAGTAAAATCCTGAAAACATTTGCATTATAATAGCATCAAAAAGAATAAAATGATGAAATATTTATCAAAATATAAGAAAAAAATTAAGATTTCTCAAAAAAAATCAAGCAACCAGTCAGTGGAAAGACACTCACACCAGTAATCTGGAGGTTTAAATCCTATTAACATTGCATTACTGCCTTGCATGCTTTGGATGTTATTTACTTTCTCAAAGATTCATGCTAGGTATAATGTAAGTGATTTAAGGTGGTAGAAATTTTTAGAGGTAGAGCCGAGAGAGAAATGACTGGGTACTATGGACAGCAATTTGAGAAGGTTTGAATGTTCACATCATGAAAGTGAGCTATGTCTCTGCTGTCAGATTTTGTTTTCTCAAGGTCGAGCAGGTTGTTTGGAGAACAAGGACTCCCATTGCTTCGTCCCATTAGCAAGGGTTGCTCCTCTACCTGATCTACTTTCTGTGGTAATTCAGCCAAACACCTCCTACCAGAATGCTGGTACCATGGTGATTAAACTTTCCTGCCATCACACTGATGAGGTAACTAAATTTCTCTAGTATATCAGATTTTATATGATGTTTTATATATCATATATATTCTTTATTATAATGTGTTTCATCTCAAATATTTTGTTATAACAAGCATGGCAAACATACATATTTTTGTCTTTAACTTGCATGTCTTTCTCTCTCATTCACTCTCTTCTCATGCATTATTTATACATATACACATATATACGTATACACACACACATATATATATATATATATATATAGTTTTAACCTAAGTTCGGGATTTTTTTGGTTCTACTTGTATTTAACACAATTGTTCACATCCAAAATGTCTAAGATAAATTGATATCTTCAATTTCACATTGAAAAAGTCCTTACTGTGGGTATTCTTGATCACAGCTCTTGGAAATTGAGTGGATTGGGAAAGAAATAGCCAGCTATTCTGGGTTTATTACTAAGCAATCACAAAAAAGTATAAGGGAGGAGACTGAAGAGAGGAAGGAAATGTTGAAGGGAAGAATCAAATGCGATGAATAGTCAAAATTACAAATTAGATAATTGGACATGGAAACATTTGCTTTAATTTGAACATTCTGCACTGCATTCTGAATTCACTGCTGTCTATTTGTGTCAAAGCATCCCTATTTCTTGTTTCTTAGTAACTTTAAAAAATAATTATCTTCAGCTGGAAATAAAATATTCTGTGTGGCACATTATGGAAAGGAAGGCACTTGCTATCTTACTTGTGTTTATGATTCAATAGCCAAAAATGACTAAAAACTGGAAAAGATGTACTCTCATATCCTGACAGAGGAACTGGTGGCTCTGGATATGACCTGTAATGTTACAGTTATAATTATAGCTATAAACTAGATTCATTCAATATGTTTATTTTTTTAACAAACATATATAACTGTTTTCTTAAAACCTGATTCCATGAAAAAGGGACACCTATCCATTCTATAATGAAATCGAAAAGATAGACTCAGTTTAAAAATAAACTAAATTAAAACTGCTGAAAGGCACAAAGAATGTCTTGTGCTTTCAATAGTCTGATTAATTCCTCTCACCTAAGTTCTTAGGCCTTAGTAAGTCTGGTGTTTTCTAATAGACCTAGTTTAAAATTTATTAGAGAAGATGGCCACAACTAACAAAATGTTCCTCACATTTGTCTCTAGATGGAAAACTCTAAGGACACGCATTTATGATATCATTTGTTAGTTAACAATTGGTAAGATGGTTGAAATGAACAACAAATGATATCCTTAATTCATTTTGTGATTCACAACTTCCATTACCTGAAGATTTTCTATTTGCTTTAGACTATGCTTTGCACATACACACACACACACACACACACACACACACACACAATACAAGGTATTATATATTGCATGCTATATATCAACCCTGAATTACATGTTGTATATTGTGTATCAATATACCATGGATTATGTATATGTGTGTGTGTGTTAAAAGTTTAAGTTAATCGGGGAGAGGAAGATGGCGCCGAGACAATAGGGACACTGCCTAGCTCTCTCTCACAAAAAGAGAGAACCAGGGAGTCCACGAGCCACCTACCTTAAGAAATCCACAACAACAAACTCAAAAAGCAATGGAGAAGGACTCAAACCGGAAAAGAAATCCAGATAAAGCTCACATCCAAGTTTCTCAAAGAATTCGGAATGCGAGGACCCCTCCCCCACCCCTCGCCACCAGCTCCAAGTTGCAAAAAGCCGCAGTGGAGGGCTCTGGGCTGGGCAGCCCTGACCTGCAGAAACCAGCATAGACCGGGCCAGCGAGAGGCGGAAGCAGCAGAACCCAGACGCGGAATCAGAACAGCAAGCAGCGGAACCCAGACGTGGACCACAAGCGGTGGCCGAGATCCGACGGGAACAAAGGATTCTCCAACACCATGCAGCACCGACAGATGAACACAGAGGCGTGAGTAGCTCAGCGGGTCCCCAAAACCATCGGGAAAGCAGAGCTGGTGCCAAGCAATAGAACTTAACTCAGACCTCTCCACAAGGCCCGAGAAAGACTGGCAGGAGCAGGGGGGCAAGGAATTTAGAATCCTGTCCCTTCTCTCAACAGCCCCCTCCCCCAGGCCTCTGACTGGAGACTGACAGGTGGGCGGCGCTAAGACCCAGCACCCCACCAAGGATGGCGGAGGAGTCCCAGCTTCCACCCGCCCACCAGGTTCCTCTCCCAGGCCACTGGGTCTGGAGAGTGGGGGGGGGGGCGCTGAGACCCTGCCTTACAACAGCAGGTGGGGTATGTGGGAAAATAGGAGCCAGCACCTGTCCCCCTTAAATCTTGAGCCAGGCATCCTCCAGTTGGAATCCTGAGCAAGACAGCACCCAGGGACCCCCCACAGTCACAGACTCTCTGACAAAGCAGCAGGGAACTGAAGGGCTCACCAGCAGCCACACTCGACTTCTGAGAATCAGAAAGGTGCAGCCCCGCTCTTGGAGCCCACGTCCTCAGCTGAGCCCCACCCCTGGGAACAGAGTGGACACCTGCTGGTCCTGCTGACAGCCCCTGGAAACTCCCAAACTCCACACCCTTGATCGGGTGCCTCCCTAGAAGCAGCACAGGCAAACCAACCATCCACCCAGCTCGCTGAGACTGAAGCTCGCAGATCCATCCCATGGCCCACTGTGAGGCCACTGGTTGGGCTGAGAGCTAGTTGTGCAGCAGCACACAGCCTCTGGTAACAGGCTGAACACCTGCAAAAACTGCAAACTCTGACCAAGTCAGCAGAGGAATCAATTTGGCAGAGAACCACAGGTATTCACATATTCCCAGAACCACCAGTCCCAATCCAAGTAAAGACCGCTACCTATTGACCACAGAGTGAACTACAACAGTTCTCGATGCCGAGAAGAGCGCAAAGACGAATTACGACATACATAAATAATCAAAGTCCCATGCAAAGCCCAAAAGGTAACAAGAGCAAAGGGAGGAGAGAGATGTCACCTTCTCAAGAAATGACACCTGAAGGGACACGAAACATGACCCTATTCAAGGAGATGATTGTGAACATGACTAAAGAGATTAAAACAGAACTCCAAAAACAATTCCAAGAACATAAGTAGGAAATCTCCAAAGAGCTCCTCGAATTCAAAAGAGAAATGGAAGAAAAGATTAATACCTTCAGAGCAGACATGATCAGCTCAGTGTCCACACTTCAAGCAAAAATGAAGGCATTAAGCAGAGATTGACGGAGATGGAGGATAGAACATCAGAAACTGAAGATAAAACACAAGAGCTGGAACAGAGAATTGCCACCATGGAAAAATCAATCAGAATCCACCAGAGAGAGCTCCAGGAACTGGCAGATGCAGCAAAGAAGTCTAATCTTCGTATAATAGGGATTGAGGAGGGGGCCAAATTCCAGGACAAAGGTATGCAACCTTTATTCACCAAAATCATAGCAAAGAAATTCCCCAACTTCAAAGGGGAAAATACTCACATTATTGAAGGTTTCAGGACCCTAAACAGGCAAGATCTTAGAAGGAATTCATCTAGACATATCATAGTAAAGACACTAGACCCGAATGCCAAGGAATTGATCTTAAATGCTGCAAAAACAAAGAAGGAGCTATATTATAATGGGAAGAACATTCGAATTACAGCAGATCTCTCCATGCAAACCCTAAATGCAAGAAAAGCTTGGAAAAACATCATTGATGTCCTGAAGACCAACAACTGCCAACCCAGACTGATATATCCAGCAAAACTAGCATTTACATTTGAGGGAGAAACAAGAATATTTCACTCCAAAGAGAAGCTTTATGAATATGTGCACACTAAACCCACGTTACAAAGAATACTAATTAATCTAGAACAAATTGTAGAACACCAAGAACCCCCATCAAGAAGCAAACATCTATAATTCACTAAACACAGAAGGGGAAAAAAGAGAGAGAAAGAAACCTAGGAGTAAAAATAAATAACGACAATGGATAGTGATCACTTCTCCATAATCTCCCTAAATGTGAACGGGCTGAACAATCCAATCAAAAGACACAGAGCAGCAGACTGGATTAAGAAACACCACCCATCCATATGTTGCCTCCAAGAGACCCACCTCACTGCCAAAGACAGAAACAAATTCCAAGTGAAAGGATGGAAACGAATTTTCCACTCCAATGCACCATACAAAAAAGAAGGAGTAGCAATCTTAATCTCCAATAAAATTAACTTCTCAGTAAAATCAGTACATAAACATAGAGACGGCCATTATATATTAGTAAAGGGTACAATCCATGCCTATAATATTACAGTTATGAACATCTACTCCCCCAACATGGGAGCACCCAAATTCGTCAAACAAACTCTTTTAGAATTACAGAACAAGGTAGACTCAAACACAATCATAGTGGGAGACCTCAATACACCACTCTCAACAAATGACACGTCAACTCAACAAAAGTTAAGCAAAGACACCATTGACTTAAATGACACCATAGCCTAGCTGGGCTTAACATATATACACAGAGTCTTCCACCCAATGACGAAACTTTTTACATTTTTCTCAGCAGCACATCGAACACACTCCAAAATAGATCATATAATAGTTCATACAGAAAACTTAAGCAGATACAAGAGGACTGATATAATCCCATGCATGCTATCAGACCACAGTGGAGTCAGACTAATTCTGAACAATGCAGTCAAAGTCAAAAAGCATTCAATCACATGGAAACTGAACAACACACTTCTGAATAACTCCTGGGTAACAGATCAGATCAGAAATGAAATTAAAAACTTCCTTGAATGTAATGACAATCAAACATCACAAAGGAACTTATGGGACACAGCAAAGGCAGTTCTAAGAGGCAAATTTATCGCACTACGAGTGCATATTAAAAAGTCAGAAGAAGAGCACGTAAATAACCTTAAAAAAACCTGAAACACCTAGAGGAGCAAGAAAAATTTAATTCTAAAACAGCTAGAAGGACAGAAATAACAAAAATAAAATCAGAAATTTCAGAGATTGAAATAAGATCTACTATACACAAAATTGATAAATAAAAAAGTTGTTTCTTTGAAAGAGTCAACAAAATAGACAGACCCCTAGCAACATTAATCAAAAAAAGGAAAGGGGAGACTCAAATAAACAAGATTAGAGATCCCATGGGAACAATCACAACTGATTCCCAAGAAATCCAGTCCATAATGAATAGGTACTACCAGGGCCTATATTCAAAGAAACAAGAAATCTAGTAGAAATGGATGATTTCTTAAATAAATATAGGCTACCCACACTGAACTACGATGAGGTAAACAAATTGAACAGACCAATTTCTTACAACGAAATTGTGGAAGCAATCAGGGAAATGCCAACCAAAAAAAGCCCAGGTCCAGATGGATTCACTGAGGAATTCTACAAGACATTTAAAGATGAAATAACACCTATACTCTTGAAACTCTTCCAAGAAATAGGAACAGAAGGAGCAATACCAAACTCATTTTATGAAGCTAATATTACTCTCATCTCCAAACCAGGGAACGACGCCCCCCCCCTCAAAATAATTACAGACCTATCTCTCTAATGAACACAGATGCAAAACTCCTCAATAAAATATTAGCTAACAGAATCCAGAAACAAATTAAAAAAATCATACACTATGATCAAGTAGGCTTCATCCCACAGATGCAAGGTTGGTTGAACATTCTCAAATCAATCAATGTAATACATCACATCAATAGAGCTAAGGATAAGAATCATATGATAATTTTTCTGGACACGGAGAAGGCATTTGACAAAATACAACATCCATTCATGTTGAAAGCACTAGAAAAAATAGGAATAAGAGGTACATTCCTCAAAATAGTGAAAGCCATATATGAAAAACCAACAGCCAGTATTATACTAAATGGTGAAAGACTGAAACCATTCACCTTAAAATCAGGAACTAGACAGGGATGCCCACTCTCTCCACTTCTCTTCAACATAGTGCTGGAACCCTTAGCCAGAGCAATAAGGCAAGAAAAGGACATCAAAGGGATCCACATAGGGAAAGAAGAAATTAAACTATCCCTATTCGCAGACGGCATGATCCTCTACTTGAGTGACCCAACAAACTCCACTCCCAAACTCCTAGAATTAATAAACTACTTTAACAAAGTGGCAGGATACAAAATTAACCTTTAGAAGTCAGTAGCCTTCTTGTACACCACGAATACACAAACAGAAGGCCAAATCAAGAAAATGATCCCATTCGCAATAGCCCCCAAAAGAATTAAATACTTAGAAATATACTTAACCAAAGATGTAAAGGAATTATTTAATGAAAACTATAAAAGCCTAATGAAAGAAATTAAAGAGGACACTAGGAAATGGAAAGACATCCCATGCTCATGGCTAGGGAGAATCAACATAGTGAAAATGGCCATACTGCCAAAATTGATATACAAATTCAATGCAATCCCCATCAAAATCCCAAAGACATTCTTTATGGAAATAGAAGATATAATCCAAAGATTCATATGGAACAAGAAAAGACCTAGAATAGCCAAAACAATTTTAGGCAAAAAGAGCAATGCTGGTGGTATTACAATACCAGACTTCAAACGCTACTATAGAGCCATAATAACAAAAACTGCTTGGTACTGGCACAAAAACAGACCAAGAGACCAGTGGAACAGAGTAGAAGACCCAGAAATAGAACCACATACATATAGGCAACTTGCATTTGACAAAGGAGCCAAAAATATACAATGGAACAAACACAGTCTATTCCATTATTGGTGCTGGCAAAACTGGGCAGCCACATGCAGAAAACTAAAAATTGACCCTAGCCTGTCGCCATGCACAAGCATTAACTCAAAGTGGATCAAAGACCTCAACGTCAGACCGGAAACCGTGAAACTGCTACCTGATAAAGTAGGAGAGACACAAGAACTAGTAGGCACAGGCAAAAGATTCCTGAACAGAATCCCAGGGTCACAGCAGATCGGAGAGAGACTCGATAAATGGGACTACCTAAAAATAAAAAGTTTCTGTACAGATAAAAACATAGTTGCAAAAGTAGAGAGACAGCCAACCAACTGGGAAAAGATATTCACCAACAATATATCTGACAAATGCTTAAATCTAGTATCTACAGGGAACTCAAGAAACGAATCCCCCCAAAACCCAATAAACCATTCACTAAATGGGCAAGGGAACTAAAGAGAGACCTATCAGAAGAAGAGATTAAAATGGCAGAAAAGCATATGAGAAAAGGTTCATCATCTATGGTCATAAAGGAAATACAAATAAAAACAACCCTAAGATACCACCTTACCCCAAGAAGAATGGCCAAGATTTTGAATTCAGACAATGACAGTTGCTGGCAGGGTTGTGGAGAAAAATGAACCCTACTACACTGCTGGTGGGAATACAGACTAGTTCAGCCATTCTGGAAAGCAGTGTGGAGGTTCTTAAAGAACTGAAAATAGACCTTCCCCATGATCCTGCCATACCACTTCTGGGCATCTATCGTGAACATCATGACCCAGGATATTACAAGGACACCTGCTCAACTATGTTCATCTCTGCACTATTCACAATAGCCAGGCAATGGAATCAATCCAGATGCCCTACTGCAGATGAATGGATACAGAAAATGTGATGTATATACACAATGGAATTCTACATAGCCAACAGACAAGTTAAAATAATGGCATTCGCAGGGAAGTGGATGAATCTAGAGCGAATCATGTTGAGTGAGACAAGTCAAGACCTAAGGAACAAAAGGCACATGGTATCCTTAATATGTGGTTATTAAATCCAAAGAGTACAAGAGCGAGGACTCAATAACTGCATACCCAAAGCTATGGACATAGTAATGGAAATACAAACATAAGTATATAGACATAAAAACCTATGACTCTATAGACGTAATGTTTTATTTCATAAATTGATATGTTTCTATGACAAACAAACCCTTAGCCTAATTTTGATTAAGTTCTAAATACTAAGTCCCAGAGATTGTAATTAGAGATTCCCTCCTTGAACACTTGTTTGTTAAACTTGTCATTTAAAATATGATGTAAACATAAGCCATATAATCAATAATTGTTGTTCTTAAGGTACTATGTTATCTCTCTTCACTTTTGCTGTCCCTTGATTATCTGTATTGTTATACTATCTCACTTTGTTACCTGATATATCAGATACATTTGTATTTGGTTATCTGAAATTGGATAAGGAATGGGGGAAAACAAGATGAGGGGTGGGCATGGGGGGGAGGGAAATGGGGGCCAAAACATGTGAAAAGGTATCAATGTATGGGAATTAATGCACCATCTATCTGGCAAATATCATGTAACCCTTCTATTAATCACAATAAAATATACATGAAAAAAAGTTTAAGTTAATCATTGTTCTATCCTCACAATCTTAAACCTGAGAGAAAGCACTAGATTAATCAAGTGACCAGATACACACTAAAGTATCACTTGATATTAGCAAAAGAAGAAGGGCTGAACCTCAGTAGCAGTGGAGGGAGGGAAGAAGACCCTTCCCGAACATGCCATGAAATCATCATGGGTCAGCCATTCCTTGGTATTCAAACAGCCTGAAAATAACCCGTGAAGGTAAGCTACATGAGCATCTGGGCAGACGTGTAATTCACAAGCTTCCCTGTGGTCTCAGCGTCTTCTAGAAAATCATGGAAATTTCTGGGATAGACACCATGACCTCCAATGACTTCCAGACCTTGTGAACTAGAGATTGTCTCGGTTTCTTAACAATCCCCTAAAGATTGTGGTGGGACTTCTTCATAAAATTGAACCTTTCAGAAGTTCTGTAGACCTGATCGGTACCTGACCAGATATATCTGAGCTCAACGTCCTCTCCTGGTGTGGACTAGACACAGTGACCCTCTAAGGTTTGTTTTTGGCAACAGCATCAGAACCGACTGGTTTAAGCAAACAACTTTAAGTGAATTGCTTAGCATCTTTCTTCTTGTGCAAAGCTGAAATTTCCGGTCCATCCCACATGCAGTGAGTCCTCTGGAGAACTCTGAGCACAAGGCATGGTGACAGAGGCTATGGGGCATTGTCACTGTAAGCTGTGTATACATATGAGAATAAGTAGAAAACTTCACAGGGCAGGATTATTACAGGGGTGCATCAAGAGCAGTGTCAGGAAAAAGGAAGGGAAGTGGAAAGTAGTTAAGAAACCTGTGATTTATTAGGGATCATATCATTTTTAAAAAGTTACCCGAAGTTAGAACTTTCCAGAAGAGTGATGGGAAATGCTACCATTGGCTTTTAGGGGAAAAGAAATTTAGCAAAAGTCAAAACTACTGCAGCATCATCATTTCTCTCGGTTTCTCCATCAGCACACTTAGGTGCTTTGACAGGGGTAAACTCCTGACAAAAACCAGGCTAAGCCAGATTGAAGATATCGTCCCTCACAGCCATAGGCTACTCCAAGAACAGAATGAAAAACTCAGTTAAATGTTTGGAAAGGTCAAAAAGCCAGAAAGAAGAGACATTCTGATTAAAAGCCTTCCCAAAAGGCAGGAAGACCTTCCCTGGTCTCTAATTCAAACGTAGAGATGTTTAGCTCATGCTAGTTTCCTGGTTAATTTTCAAGAAAGTGGGTTATTAAGAATCAAAATACTACAGGAGCTGCCAGAGTCAAAAGCCCAGGCTGGCCCCAAACTGTGAACTGGGTCTGGCTGCTCACCAAGCTCTTGCTCTCTCTTTTAATATCTGCTTTCTTCTTTCTTCAGATTTCTTTCTGACATCTTTCTCAGCTTTAAAAGACTCCCCTTTAAGCTTCATTATTTAAGACAAAGAATTCCTACAAAGCCTTGGATGTGAACTGTGCTCTTTAGTTTCCAAAGCTAGTAATTATATAATACATATACGTATCTGTGGATAGATAGAAAGCCAGATGAAATCAATTATGTATATGAATACAATTGCGTGGATTTAATTTTGATCTGAACACCTTTAACGCAGATGACACCAGAAGATTAATTTTTCTTTTTATACTCCCTTGAATTCCTGATTTCTAGCAGGAAAAACAAAGAGCTTGTCTTAGTTGTGTCTCCATTACTTTTCTTCTTTTCTTTTATTCATATATTTTAATATATTTTTGTTAAATGCCATTCACCAAAGCAGTTTCTGAATACAGGGAATCTTGATCACTACTCTCAACATTCTCACCCCTCCCCAAGCCAGCCTCTCCCTCACTTTCCTTAATCTTTGGTTATGTATTGAGTTTTTTTGCCATTTAACCAAGCTGTTTGTATTTACCACGCATCTTGATCTGTATTTTCACTTCATCATCTTCACTTTCTATATAAACCATTCCTTCCTTTGTATTTCTCACTTCTGTAGTACATACAATGAATTCTTGCCTGTATTCTCCCTCCTTCCTCCTCATTCTTCTAATCCTCTCCTTTAGGTTTCACCCTCCTCATTTCCTTACAAGTATCTATTTCCTGGTACTTACGTTGATGTCATCTTTTCAAAGAATTACACTATGTGTCCTTTCCTCAGACTCCATTGTGTTTCACTTCATTCATTTATAACCCCTTGATTACCACCCAATATGTTTACTTATAGATTTAATTTATAAGCACCACAGATGAGGAAACCCATATAGACTTTGGTTCACTGGATCTTTCTTTGCCTACTTCTCTTACTATAATTTTCCCACGTCTTTCCATTTTCTTATGAATAATACATATCATTCCTTCTGATGGATGAGTAGAATTCCATCGTGTGTATATATCACATTACCCTGATGCATTCTTCCGTTGAGGGGCATCTGGGCTGATTATATATCTTGTCTGTGGTAAATAGCTGGAATGCAGTTTTTTCACATAAAATATGAGAAGTAAAAAGGAATAATGTAAGGATATATATATCATATATATGACATGTATATTTATATATCTATACATATGAAGTATGTATAAAAGAGTAGACAGGTACTTTTATATCAAGATCCATCCAACTGTACTAACTGGGCCATAGCCAATGTGGAAATCTATTAGCCCTATCTCATAGTAGTAATTTTATCAAAGGTACAACAGCTTGCTGATCTCTCCAACATCTGAAACAATAAATTTCCATATAATCCAAATAAAATCAGGACTCAGACCAACATTCATACATCAGAATTCACATCCACATCGTTTGTGTGTGAGCAACATGTATTTTATCCACTGAGGAATGAAGTAAATGTGTGATCCCCAATGGAATGCTATTTATCCACATGTCTGTGGTAACATCAGAAAACACTGTGTGGAAGGAAATAAGTCAGACACCAACAAGAAAGATGACGCATGGGGACATTTACCTGAGGTATCTAGAAGACGTGAATTTACAAAGATATAAACATGTTTTTGAGAACAACTGCAAAGGGGAATTGGCTAGGCAAGTATACTCACTTGATGCTTGCCCTCAGCCTTCCTTTTGCCTTACCTTTTTTTTCGTTTTTTTTTTATTGTGATCAATAGAAGGGGTACATTATATTCACCAAATAAAAGGTGCATAATTTCACAAACATTGATACACTTTCTCATGACATGGTCCCCATTTCCCTCCCACCGGTTACGGCTAGGTCTAGGGCTATGTTTAGGGTATGGGTTAGGGTTAAGGTTAGGTTTAGGGATAGTGTTAAGGTCAGGCTTAGGGTTAGGGGTTAGGGTTAGGGTTATCTTTACAATTAGGGTTAGGGTTAGGGTTATGGTGAAGATGAAGTTTAGCATTAGAGTTAGAGTTAGTCTTAGGGTTAGTGTTAGGTTTAGGGTTTTATAGTTAGGGTTGGGTTATGGTTATGGTTAGGATCGGGATAGGTTTAGGGTTAGGGGTTGCATTAAGGTTAGGTTTAGGTTTAGGTAAAGGGTTATGGTTAGGTTTAGGGACTTAAAGTTAGTATTTTAGGATAAGGTTAGGGTTAGGGTTAGTTTTGGGTTAATCTTAGGATTAGGGTTAGGGTTAGGGTTAGGGTGGGGGTTGGGTTAGGGTTAAACATAGGGTAGTGTTCGAGTTAGGGATAGGGTTAGCTTTAGGGTTAGGGTGACGGTGATGGTTAGGGTTAGGGTTAGGGTTAGGGTGAAGGTGAAGTAGAGGATAAGGTTAGCGTTAGGGTTAGGCTCAGTTTTAGATTTATGGTTAGGGTTATGGTTAGTGTTTTAGGGTTAGGGTTAGCGTTTGGGATAGGGTTAGAGTTGTAGGGTTAGGATTAGGTTTAGGGTTATGGTTAGGGTTAGGGAGCCTTAGGATTAGGGTTGGGGTTAGGGTTATGACTAGGGTTAGGTTTAGGGTTAGGGATAGAGTTAGAGTTGTAGGATTAGTGTTAGGGTTAGGGTTATGGTTACTGTTAGGGTTACGGTTAGGGTTATGGTGAGGGTGAAGTAGAGTATATGGTTTAAGGTTAGGGTTAGGCTCAGTTTTAGATTTATGGTTAGGGTTAGGGTTAGAGTTTTAGGGTTAGGGTTATGGTTAGGGATGAGTTTAAGTTGTAGGGTTAGGGTTAGGGTTACGGTTACAGTTACGGTTATGGTTAGGGTTAGGGTTAGGGTTAGGGTTTTAGGGTTATGGTTACGGTTAGGGTTAGGATGAGGGTGAAGTAGATTATAAGGTGTAGGGTTGTGGTTATGCTCAGTTTTAGGTTTTTGGTTAGAGTTAGGTTAGGTTTTTAATGTTAGGGTTAGGGTTAAGGATAAGGTTAGATTTGTAGTGTTAGGGTTAGGTTTAGGGTTAGGGTTAGGGTTAAGGATTAAGTTTAGGGTTAGGGTTAGGGTGAGGGTGAAGTAGAGGATAAGGTTTACAGTTAGGTTTAGGCTCAGTTTTAGGTTTATGGTTATGGTTATGGTTAGTGTTTTAGGGTTAGGGTTAGGGTTTGGGATAGGGTTAGAGTTGTAGGGTTAGGGTTAGGTTTAGGGTTATGGTTAGGGTTAGGGAGCCTTAGGATTAGGGTTGGGGTTAGGGTTATGGCTAGGGTTAGGTTTAGGGTTAGGGTTAGAGGTAGGGATACGGACCCTTAGGGTTAGGGTTAGGGTTAGAAACCCTTAGGGTTAAGGTTAGGGTTAGGGTTAGGGTTAGGGACCCTTAGGGTTAGGTTTAGGTTTAGGGTTAGGGTTATGTTTAGGGTTAGGGCTAGGTCTAGGGCTAGGTTTAGGGTTTGGGTTAGGTTTAGGGTTAGGGTTAGGGTTAGGGTTAGTGCTAGGGCTTGGACTAGGTTTAGGGTTTGGGTTAGTGTTAAATTTAGGGTTAGGGTTTGGGTAGGGCTAGGGTTAGGGTTAGGGTAAGGGTTAGGGTTAGGTTTAGGTTTATCGTTAGTGTTAGGTTTAGGTATAGGGTTAGGGTCAGGCCTAGAGTTAGGGGTTAGGGTTAGGGTTATATTTACGAATAGGGTTAAGGTTAGGGTTAGGTTTAGTCTTAGGTTTTCGGTTAGGTTAATGGTTAGTGTTAGGGTTTGCATGAGCCGTAAGGGATATTGTTGGCATTTTAGGATTAGGTTTAGATTAGCCTTAGGGTTATTGTTAGGGTTAGAGTTGGGTGAGGATGAGGTGAGACTGAGGCTGGGGTTGATATATAGTTTTAGGGAAAGTCTTAGGGTTATGGTTAGTGTGAGGTTGAGTGTAAGGGTGAGGGTGAGGTTTAGGGTTAGGTTTAGGGTTAAGGTTAAGTCTCGGTTTAGTGTGAGGATGAGGGTAAGGGTAGGGTTACGGTTAGGTTTAGGGTGATGTTGAGGGTGAGTGTTGCAGTGATGGTTAGGGTTAGGGTGAGGGTGGCTTTGATGGTGAGGGTGAGATTTAGGGTTACAGTTAGGGTTAGGTTTAGGTTTTGGGTGAGGGTGAGAGTTAGGGTTAAAGTTAGGGTTAGCGTTAGGGTTAGGGTTAGGGTGAGGGTGAGGTTGAAGTAGATTATAAGGTTTAGGTTTAGGTTTAGGCTCAGTTTTAGGTTTATGGTTAGGGTTAGGGTTTTAGGGTTAGGGTTAGGATTAGGGATGTTAGAGTTGTAGTATTAGGGTTAGGGTTAGTGTTAGGGTTCGGGATAGGGTTAGGGTTAGGGTAGGGCCAGGGTTAGGGTTATGGTTATAGTTAGGGTTACGGACCCTTAGGGTTACGGTTAGGGATAGGGACCCTTAGGGTTAGGTTTAGGTTTAGGGTTAGGGTTAAAGTAAGGGTGAGTGTGAAGTAGAGGATAAGTTTTAGGGTTAGGGTTAGGCTCAGTTTTAGGTTTAGGTTTAGGGTTAGGGTTTTAGGGTTAGAGTTAGTGTTAAGGATAGGGTTAGAATTGTAGGGTTAGGGTTAGGTTTAGGGTTAGGGAGCCTTAGGGTTAGGGTTAGGGTTAAGTTTAGGGCTAGGTCTGGGGCTGGGGCTAGGTTTAGGCTTTGGTTTAGGCTTAGGGTTAGGGTTAAGTTTAGGGTTAGTGTTAGGATTAGGAATAGGTTTAGGGGTTAAGGTTAGGACTAGGGTAAGGGCTAGGTTTAAAGTTTGGGTTAGAGTTAAGTTTAGGTTTAGGGCTAATGTAGGGCTAGGGTTAGAGTTAGGGTAAGGGTTAGAGTTAGGGTTTGGTTTAGGAAGCCTTATGATTAGGTTTATGGTTAGGTTAAGGGTTAGCATTAGTGATAGTGTTAGGGTTAGGGCTAGGACTAGTGTTAGGGTTAGGGTTAGGGTTAGACTTAGAGAAACTTAGGTTTAGTGTTAGAGTCAGGGTATCTTAGGGTTAGGGTTAGGGTTAGGGTTAGAGTTAGGGTTAGGAAACCTTAGGGTTAGGGTTAGGATTAGGACGCTTAGGGTTAGGTTACGGTCAGGGTTGGGGTTACGGACCCTTAGGATTAGGTTTAGGTTTAGGTTTAGGGTTAGGGTTAGGTTTAGGGCTAGGGCTAGGCCTGGGGCTAGGTTTAGGGTTTGGGTTAGGCTTAGGGTTAGGGTTTGGTTTAGGGTTAGAGTTAGGGTTAGGAATAGGTTTAGGGGTTAGGGTTTCGGTTAGTTTAGGGTTAGGGTTAAGGTTAGGGTTATGGTTAGATTTAGCGGTTAGGGTTAGAGCTAGGTTTAGGATTTGGGTTATGGTTATGGTTAGGGTTAGGGCTAGTCGTAGGGCTAGGGTCAGGGTTAGCGTTAGGTTAGGGCTAGGGCTAGGGATAGGTTTAAGCTTTGGGTTAGGGTTAGGTTTAGGGTTAGGGCTAAGGCTAGGATTACAGTTAGGTTTAAGGTTAGGGTTAGGGCTAGGGCTGGGGTTAGGGTTATGTTTATGGTTAGGATTCGGGCCAGGGTTAGGGTTAGGGTTAGGGTTAGGGTTAGGGTTAGGGGTAGTGTCAGGGATAGGGTTAGCAGTTAGGTTATGGTTATGGTTATGGTTATAGTTATGGTTAGGGTTAGGGTTAGGGTTAGGGTTAGGGCTAGGGATAGGTTTAGGTTTTGGGTTACGGTTAGGGTTAGGTTTTGGGTTAGTGCTAGGTCTAGAGCTAGGGTTAGGTTTAGGTTTAGGGTTAGGGTCAGGGGTAGTTGTATGGTTAGGGTTAGCGTTAGGGTTAGTGTTATGCTTATGGTTCTGATTAGGGTTAGGGTGAAGTAGAGGTTGAGGATGAATGTGAGTGTGAGGGTTAAGGCCAAGGTGAGAGTTTTTGTTAGGGTTAAATTTAAGTTTATGTTTAGGGTTACATTTAGGGTTAGAGTTGGGGTGAGTTTAGGTTTAGGGTTAGTGTTAGGTTAGCCTTAAGTTTAGGGTTAGGTTAAGGGTTAGTGTTATGGTTAGGGTTAGTGTGAGTGGTAAGGGTTAGGGTTGGTGTTTTAGGATTAGGTTTAGAGTTAGCCTTAGGGTTATTGTTAGGGTTAGAGTTAGGGTGAGGATGAGGTGAGACTGATGCTGTGGTTAATGTATAGTGTTAGGCAAAGGCTTAGGGTTAGGGTGAGTTTGAGTGTGAGAGTGAGGGTGAGTGTTAGGGTTAGTGTTAGGGTTAAGGTTAATGCATGGTTTAGTATGAGGTTGAGGGTAATGGTAGGGTTACGGTTAGGTTTAGTGTGATGTTGAGGGTGATTGTTACAGTGATGGTTAGTGATAGGGTGAGGGTGACTTTGATGCTGAGGGTTGGATTTATGGTTACAGTTAGGGTTAGGTTTAGGTATAGTGTCATGATTAGGTTTAGGGATTTAAAGTTAGGGTTTTAGGATTAGGTTAGGGTTATGGTTAGATTTGGGGTTAGGCTTAGGATTAGTGTTAGGGTTAGGGTTAGGGTGGGGGTTTGGTTAGGGTTAGACATAGGGTAATGTTCGACTTAGGGAAAGGGTTAGGGTCAGCATGAGGGTTAGGGTTAGGGTTAGGTTGAGTGTGAAGTAGAGGATAAAGTTTAGGTTAGGGTTAGGGTTAGGGTTAGGGTTAGGTTGAGTGTGAAGTAGAGGATAAGGTTTAGGTTAGGGGTAGGCTCAGTTTTATGTTGAGGGTTAGGGTTAAGCTTAGGGTTTTAGAGTTATGGTTAGGGTTAGGGATAGGGTTAGAGTTGTAGGGTTAGGGTTAGGGTTATGGTTACGGTTAGGGTTACGGTTAGGTTAGGGTGAGGGTGAAGTAGAGTATAAGGTTTAGGTTTAAGGTTAGGCTCAGTTTTAGGTTTGTGGTTAAGGTTAGGGTTAGGATTTTAGGGTTAGGGTTAGGGTTAGTGATAAAGTTAAAGTTGTAGAGTTAAGGTTAGGGTTAGGGTTAGGGTTAAGGGTTAGGTTTAGGATTAGGGTGAGGGTGAGGGTGAAGGAGAGGATAAGGTTTAGGGTTAGGGTTTGGCTCAGTTTTATGATTATGGTTAGGGTTAGGGATAGGGTTAGAGTTGTAGGGTTAGGGTAAGGGTTAGGGTTAGGGTTAGTGTTAGGGTTAGGGATAGGGTTAGGGTAGGGCTAGGGTTAGGGTTATATTTATGTTTAGGGTTATGTACCCTTATGGTTAGGGTTAGTGTTAGGGACCCTTAGGTTTAGGGTTAGGGTTTGGGTTAGGGTTAGGGACCCTTAGTGTTAGGTTTAGGGTTAGGGTTAGGGTAAAATTTAGGGTGAGGGTGAAGTAGAGGATAAGGTTTAGGGTTAGGGTTAGGCTCAATTTTAGGTTTAGGTTTAGGGTTAGGGTTAGTGTTTTAGAGTTATGGTTAGGATTATGGATATGGTAGAGTTGTAGGGTTATTGTTAGGGTTATGGTTAGGGTTATGGTTACAGTTAGGGTTAGGATGCGGTGAAGTAGAGTATAAGGTTTAGGGTGAGGGTTGGGCTCAGTTTTAGGTTTATGGTTAGGGTTAGGGTTAGTGTTTTAGGGTTAGGGTTAGGGAGCCTAAGGTTAACGTTAGGGTTATGGTTAGGGTTAGGTTTAGCGATAGGGTTAGGGATAGGGTTGGGTTAGGTTTGGGGTTAGGGTTAGGGATAGGATTAGGGTTAGGGTTAGGGCTAGATTTAAGTTTTGGGTTAGCGTTAAGTTTAGGGTTGGGTCTAGGGGAGCGCTAGGGTTAGGATTTGGGTAAGGGTTAGGGCTAGGGTTAGGGCTAGGGTTAGGGCTAGGGTTAGGGTTAGTTTTAGGAATAGGTTTAGGGTCAGGGTTAGGGTTAGGGGTTAGGGTTAGGGTTATCTTTACGATTAGGGTTAGGGTTAGGGTTATGGTGAAGGTGAGGTTTAGGGTTTCAGTTAGAGTTAGGGTTAGGTTTAGGGTTTTAATGTTAGGGTTGGGTTATGGTTATGATTAGGGTTGGGATAATTTTAGGGTTAGGGTTTGCATTAAGTTTAGGGTTAGGATTAGGTTTAGGTTAGGGTTACGGTTAGGTTTAGGGATTTAAAGTTAGAGTTAGGGCTAGGTGTAAGTCTAGGGTTAGGGCTAGGCTGAGGGTTAGGGCTAGGGCTAGGTTTAGGGTTTGAGTTAGGGTTAGGTTTAGGGTGGGGTTAGATCTAGGACTACGGTTAGGGTTAGTATTAGGGTTAAGGCTAGGGCTAGGGTTAGGGTTAGGGTTTGGGTTAGGGTTTGGGATAGGTTTAGGGACCCTTATGGTTAGGGTTAGTGTTAAGGTTAGGGTTAGGGACCCTTAGGGGTAGGGTTAGTGTTAGTGTTAGTGTTAGGGTGATGGTGAGGGTGAGAGTGAAGTGGAGGATATGGTTTAGGGTTAGAGTTAGGCTCAGTTTTAGATTTATGGTTATGGTTATGGTTAGAATTTTAGGGTTAGGATTAGGGTTAAGGTTAGGGTTAGGGTTAGGGTTAGGGTAAGCGCTAGGGTTAGGTTTTGGGTTGAGGTTAGGGTTAGGGTTAGTGTTATGTTTAGGGATAGGGTTAGGTTTAGGTCTAGGGCTAGGTTTAGGGCTAGGGCTAGGTTTAGGGCTAGGGCTAGGGCTAGGTTTAGGGTTATAGTTAGAATTAGACTTAGGGACCCTTTGTGTTAGGGTTAGCATTAGGGACTCTTAGGGTTAGGCTTAGTGCTAGGGTTAGAGTTAGGGCTTAGTGTTAGGGCTAGGGTTAGGTTTAGCGTTACGTTTAGTTTTGTGTCTAGGGTTATGCCATGGGTTAGGTTTAGGTTTAGGGTTAGGGTTCTGGCTAGGGGTAGGATTAGGGTTACAGTTAGGGTTAGGGGTAGGGTTAGGGTTAGAGCTAGGTTTAGCTTTTGGGTTAGGTTTAGGGTTATGATTAGGGACCATTAGTGTTAGTGTTAGGGTTAAGGTTAGGGTTAGAACTAGGTTTAGGGTTTGGGTTAGGGTTGGGGTTAGGGCTAGGTGTAGGGCTAGGTTTAGGGTTAGGGTTATGTTTAGGGCTAGGGCTAGGGCTAGGTTTAGGTTTTTTGTTAGGATTAAGGTTAGGGTTAGGGCTAGGGCTAGGACTACGGTTAGGGATAGGGTTAGGGTGAGGGTTAGGGCTCTGGCTAGGGTTAGGGGTAGGGTTAGGATTAGAGTTAGGGCTAGGTCTAGGGTTAGGATTAGATTTAGGGTTAGGGTTATTGTCATGGATAGGGTTAGCGGTTAGTGTTAGGTGTGCGGTTAGCCTTAGGTTTAGAGTTAGGGTTAGTGCTAGGGCTAGGTTTAGGGATAGGGTTAGGGTTAGGGCAAGAGGTAGGGTTAGGTTTCGGGTTCAGGTTAGGGTTAGGGCTAGGTTTAGGGTTAGGGTTATGGTAAGGTTTAGTGTTAGGGCTAGGGCTAGGGTTAGGGTTAGGTTTAGGGCTAGGGTTAGGGGTAGGTTGGGGTTAGAGTTAGGGTTAGGGTTATGTTTAGGGCTAGGGCTAGGTTTAGGGTTTGGGTTAGGGTTGGGGTTAGGTTCAGGAATTGAGTTAGGGTTAGGGATAGGTTTAGGTGTTAGGGTTAGTGTTACGGTTAGGGGTAGGGGTAGGGGTAGGGGTAGGGGTAGGTCTAGAGCTTGTTTTAAGGTTTTGGTTAGGGTTAGGGTTAGGGTTAGGGCTAGGTGTAGGCCTAGCCTTTGGGTTAGGCTGAGGGTTCGGGCTAGGGCTAGGGCTAGGTTTAGGGTTTGAGTTAGGGAAAGGGTTAGGGCAGGGCTAGGTCTAGGACTAGGGTTAGGGTTAGGGCTAGGGCTAGGGTTAGGGTTAGGGTTTGGGTTAGTGTTTGGGCTACATTTAGGGACCCTTAGGGTTACGGTTAGTGTTAGGGTTAGGGTTAGGGACCTTTAGGGGTAGCGGTAGGATTAGGGTTAGGAATAGGGTGATGGTGAGGGTGAAGTAGAGAATAAGGTTATGGTTATGGTTAGGCTCAGTTTTCAGTTTATGGTTAGGGTTAGGTTTAGGGTTTTAGGGTAAGGGTTAGGGTTAGGGATAAGGTTAGATTTGTAGGGTCAGGATTAGGGTTAGGGTTAAGGGTTAGGTTTAGGGTTAGGGTTAGTGTGAGGGTGAAGTAGAGGATAAGGTTTAGAGTTAGCGTTAGGCTCAGTTTTAGGTTTATGGTTAGGGTTAGGGTTAGGGTTTTAGGGTTAGGGTTAGGGTTATGGATAGGGTTAGAGTTGTAGCGTTGGGGTTAGGGTTAGGGTTAGGAAGCCTTAGAATTAGGGTTAGGGTTAGGGTTAATGTTAAGGTTAGCATTAGGATTAGGGATAGGGTTAGAGTTTGGGGTCGGGCTAGGGTTAAGGTTAGTGTTAGGAATAGAGTTAGGGTTAGGGTCAGTTTCAGAGTCAGGGTCAGGGTTAGAATTAGGGTTAGGGTTAGGGACCCTTAGGGTTAGGGTTAGGGACCCTTAGGGTTAGGTTAAGGTTAGGTTTACGGTTACGGTTAGGGTTAGTTTTAGGGCTAGGGCTAGGCTTAGGGTTAGGATTATGGTTAGGGCTAGTGCTATGGCTAGGTTTAGGTTTGAGCTAAGGGTTACTGTTATCGTTAGGGCTAGGGCTAGGTTTAGGGTTTCTGTTAGGGTTAGGATTAGGGTTAGGGCTGCTGCTGGGGATAGGTTTAGGGTTTGGTTTAAGGTTTAGGTTGGTTTTAGGGCTATGGTTAGGGTTAGGGTTAGGGTTAGATTTAGGGTTAGTTTTAGGATTAAGGGTTAGAAATAGGGTTAGGTTTAAGGTTAGGGTTAGGGAACCTTAGGGTTAGGGTTAGGGTAAGGTTTAGGGTTAGGGATAGGGTTAGGGTTAGGGTGAGGGTAAGGGTGAACTAGAGGATAAGTTTTAGCGTTAGGGTTAGGCTCAGTTTTAGATTTATGTTTAGGGTTAGGGATAGGATTTTAGGGTTAGGGTTAGGGTTAGGGATAGGGTTAGAGTTGTAGGGTTAGTGTTAGGGTTAGGGTTAGGGATAGTATTAGGGTTAGGGTTAGTGACCCATAGGGTTTGGGTTAGGGTTAGGGACCCTTAGAGTTAGGGTTAGGGTTAGGGTTATTGTTAGGGTTAGTGACCCTTAGGTTTTGCGTTAGGATTAGGGTTAGGGTTAGAGTTAGGGTTTAGTATTGGGGTTAGGGTTAGGGTTATTGTTAGGGTTAGTGACCCTTAGGTTTTGGGTTAGGATTAGGGTTAGGGTTAGAGTTAGGGTTTAGTATTGGGGGTAGCGTTAGGGTTAGGTTAGGGTTAGGTTTAGGGCTAGGTCTAGGGCTAGGCTTAGCGTAAGTGTTAAGTTTAGGCTTAGGGCTTGAATAGGGTTAGGGTTAGGGATAGACTTAGGGTCAGGGTCAGTGTTAGGGTCAGTGTCAGGGTTTGGGTCAGGGTCAGGGTCAGGGTCAGAGTCAGGGGTAAGTTTAGGGTCATTGTTAGAGTTAGGTTTAGGGTTAGGGTTATGATCAGGGTCAGGGTCAGGGTCAGTGTTAAGTTTAGAGTTAGGGTTAGGATCAGGGTTAATTAAGGGTTTGGGTTAGGGTTAGGTTTAGGGACTCTTAGGGTTAGGGTTAGAGTTAGGGACCCTTAGATTAAGGGTTAGGCTTAGGTTTAGTGTTAGGGTTAGGGTTAGGGATCCTTAGGTTTAGGTTGAGGGTTAGGTTTAGAGTTAGGGTTTAGGGTTAGGGTTATGGGTAGGGTTAGGGTTAGGTTTAGGCCTAGGGTTAGGACTAGGATTAGGGTTAGGGTTTGATTTCAGGACCCTTAGGATTAGGGTTAGGGTTATGGACCCTTAGGGTTAGGGTTAGGGTTAGGGTCCCTTAGGATTAGGGTTAGGGTCAGGGTCAGTGTCAGGCTCAGGGTTAGATTCAGGGTGAGGGTTAGGGTCAGGTCCAGGGTCAGGGTCAGGGGTAGGTTTAGGTTCAGGGTCAGTGTCAGGGTCAGTATTAGGGTTAGGGTTAGGGTTAGGGTTTCGGATTTTTAGGATTACTGTTTGGGTTAGGGTTAGGGTTAGGTTTAGGGCTAGGGCCAGGGCTAGGTTTAGGGTTTGGGTTAGAGTTAGGATTCGGGTTATGTTCAGGGATAGGGTTAGGTTAGGGATTGGTTTAGGGGTTAGGGTTAGTGTTATGGTTAGGGTTAGGTTTAGTGTTAAGGTTAGGATTAGGATTAGGTTTAGGGTTAGGGGTAGGGCTAGGGGTAGGGCTAGAGCTAGGTTTAGGGTTTGGGTCAGGGTTAGGGTTAGGGTTAAGGCTAGGTGTAGGCCTAGGGTTAGGGTTAGGCTGAGGGTTAGGGCTAGGGCTAGGGCTAGGGCTAGGTGTAGGGTTTGAGTTAGGTTTAGGGTTAGGGTAGGGCTAGATCTAGGACTATGGTTAGGCTTAGGTTTAGGGTTAGGACTAGGGCTAGGGCTAGGGTTAGGTTTAGGTTTGGGTTAGGGTTTGGGCTATGGTTAGGGACACTTAGGGTTTTGGTTAGTGTTAAGATTAGGGTTAGGGACCCTTACGGGTACGGTTAGGGTTAAGGTTAGGGTTAGGGTGATGGTGAGGGTGATGTAGAAGATAAAGTTTAGGGTTAGGGTTAGGCTCAGCTTTAGATTTATGGTTATCGTTAAGATTAGAATTTTAGGGTTAGTATTAGGTTTAGGCATAGGGTTAGAGTTGTAGGGTTAATGTTATGGTTAGGGTTAGGGTGAGGGTTAGGGTTAAGGGTTATGGTTATGGTTAAGGTTAGGGATAGGGAACCTTATGGTTAGTGTTAGCATTAGGGTTTGGGTCAGCTTTAGGGTTAGGGCTAGGCTTAGGTTTAGGGCTATGTCTAGGGTTAGGGTTACGGTTAAGTGTTAGGGTTAGGGTTAGTGTTAGGGTTAAGGATAGGGAACCTTATGGTTAGTGTTAGCGTTAGGGTTAGGGTTAGTGTTAGGGCTAGGGCTAGGCTTACGGTTAGGGCTAGGGCTAGGGTTAGGGTTAGGGTGAGGGATAGGGACCCTTTTGGGTAGGGTTAGAGTTAGGGACACTTAGACTTAGGGTTACGTTTAGGGTTAGGTTTAGGGACCCTTAGGTTTAGGGTTAGGATTCAGGTAAGGTTAGAGTTAGGGGTTAGGGTTGGGCTAGGTTTAGGGTTAGGGTTAGGGTTAGGTCTGGTGCTAGGGCTAGGGTTAGCATTAGGGTTAGGTTTAGGCTTAGGCCTAGGGTTAGGGACAGGGTTAGGTACAGAGTCAGGTGTAGTGTCAGGGTCAGGGTCAGGGTCATGCTCAGTGTTAGGGTCAGGGTCAGGGTTAGGTACAGGTCATGGTCAGTGTCAGAGTCAGGGTTAGGGACAGGGTCAGGTGTAGTGTCAGGGTCAGGGTCAGGGTCATGCTCAGTGTTAGGGTCAGGGTCAGGGTCAGGTTCAGGGTCAGGGTTAGGGTTCAGTTCAGGGACTCTTAGGGTTAGGGTTAGGGTTAGGGTTAGGGAGCCATAGCTTAAGGGTTAGGGTTAGGGTTAGGGTTAGAGACCCTTAGGGTTAGGGTTAGAGTTAGGGGTAGGGTTAGGGTTAGGTCTAAGGCTAGGGCTAGGTTTAGGGTATGGGTTAGGGTTAGGGTTAAGTTTATGGATAGTGTTAAGGTCAGGGTTAGGGGTTAGGGCTTAGGATTAGGGTTATTTTAGAATTAGGGTTAGGGTTTGGGTTATGGTGAAGATGAGCATTAGGGTTAGAGTTAGAGTTAGGTTTAGGGTTAGTGTTAGGTTTTGGGTTTTATATTTAGGGTTGGGTTATGGTTATGGTTAGGGTCGGGATAGGTTTAGGGTTAGGGTTTGCATTAAGGTTAGGGTTAAGGTTAGATTTAGGTAAAGGGTTACGGTTAGGGTTAGGGATTTAAAGTTAAGATTTTAGGATTAGGTTAGGGTTAGGGTTAGTTTTGGGGTTAATCTTAAGATTCGTGTTAGGGTTATGGTTAGGGTGGGGGTTGGGTTAGGGTTAGAGATAGGGTAGTTTTCAAGTTAGGGATAGGGTTAGCGTTAGGGTTAGGGTGATGGTTATGGTTAGGGTTAGGGTTAGGGTGAAGGTGAAGTAGAGGATGAGGTTTAGGGTTAGGGTTAGGATCAGTTTTATATTTATGGTTAGGGTTAGGGATAGGATTTTAGGGTTAGGGTTAGGGTTAGGGATAGGGTTAGAGTTGTAGGCTTAGTGTTAGTGTTAGGGTTAGGGTTAATATTAGGGTTAGGGTTAGTGACCCTTAGGGTTTGGGTTAGGGTTAGGGACCCTTAGAGTTAGGGTTAGAGTTAGGGTTAGGGTTAGGGTTAGGGACCATTATGTTTAGGGTTAGGATTAGGGTTAGGGTTAGAGTTAGGTGTTAGGATTGAGGCTAGCATTAGGGTTAGGTTAGGGTTAGGTTTAGGGCTAGGGCTAGGGGTAGGGTTAGCGTAAGGGGTAGGTTTAGTCTTAGGACTTGGATAGGGTTATGGTTAGGGATAGGGTTAGGGTCAGGGTAAGGGTCAGGGTCAGGCTCAGTATTAGGGTCAGTGTCAGGATTAGGGTCAGGGTCAGGGTGAGAGTCAGAGGTAGGGTTAGGGTCAGGGTCAGGGTCAGGGTCAAGGTTAGAGTTAGATTTAGGGTTAGGGTTAGGGTCAGGGTCAGGGTTAGGGTCAGGGTTGCTTTTAGAGTTAGGTTTTGGGTCAGGGTCAATTTAAGGGTTTGCGTTAGGGTTTGGTTTATGGACTCTTAGGGGTAGGGTTATGGTTAGGGACCCTTAGATTAAGGGTTAGGGTTAGGTTTAGGGTTAGCATTAGGGACCTTTAGGTTTAGGGTTAGGGTTAGGGTTAGGGTTGGATTAGGGGTTAGGTTTAGAGTTATGGCTAGGGTTAGGGTTAGGTTTACGTCTAGGGCTAGGGCAATGGTTAGGGTTAAATTTAGGTTTAGGGTTAGGGCTAGGGTTAGGCTTAAGGTTAGGGTTAGGTTTCGGGACACTTAGGATTAGGGTTAGGGTTACGGACACTTAGGGTTAGGGTTAGGGTTAGGGTTAGTGTTAGGGTCAGGGTCAGGCTCAGGTTTAGGGTCAGGACAGGACCAGGGCCAGGGTCAGGATCAGGGGTAGGTTTAGGGTCAGGTTCAGGGTCAGTATTAGGGTTAGGATTAGGGTTAGGGTTACAGATATTTAGGATTAGGGTTTGGGTTAGGGATAGGGTTAGGGTTCCTGTTAGGGTTAGAGTTGGGGTTAGGTTTTGGGCTAGGGTTAGGGCTAGGTTTAGGGTTTGGGTTAGAGTTAGGGTTCAGGTTAGGTTCAGTAATAGGGTTAGGGTTAGGGATAGGTTTAGGGGTTAGGGTTAGTGTTACGTTTGGGGTTAGGGTTAGGGTTAAGTTTATGGTTAGGATTAGGGTTTGGGTAGGGGTAGGGGTAGAGCTAGAGCTAGTTTTAGAGTTTGGTTCAGGGTTAGGGTTAGGGTTAGGGCTAGGTGTAGGCCTAGGGTTAGGATTAAGCTTAGGGCTAGGGCTAGGGCTAGGGCTAGGTTTAGGGTTTGAGTTAGGTTTAGGTTTAGTGTAGGGCTAGGTCTAGGACTACGGTTAGGGTTAGGGTTAGGGTTAGGGTTAGGGTTAGGGTTAGGGCTAGGGCTAGGGTTAGGGTTAGGGTTTGGGTTAGGGTTTGGGCTATGTTTTGGGACCCTTAGGGTTAGGGTTAGGGTTAGGGTTAGGGACCCTTACGGGTAGGGTTAGTGTTAGGGTTAGGGTTAGGGTGATGGTGATGGTGAAGTAGAGGATAAGGTTTAGGGTTATGGTTAAGCTCAGTTTTAGATTTATGGTTATGGTTAGGGTTAGAATCTTAGGTTTAGTGTTAGGGTTAGGCATAAGGTTAGAGTTGTAGGGTTAATGATAGGGTTATGGTTATGGTTATGGTTAGGGTTAAGGGTCAGGGTTAGGGTTAGGGTGTGTTACGGATAGGGAACCCTAGGGTTAGTGTTAGGGTTAGGGTTAGGGCTAGGCTTAGGTTTAGGGCTAGGTCTATGGTTAGGGTAAGGGTTAAGGGTTAGGGTTAGGGTTAGGGTTAGGGTTAAGGTTAGGTTTAGGGATTGGGAACCTTAGGGTTAGTGTTAGCGTTAGGGTTAGGGTTAGCATTAGGGTTAGGGCTAGGATTAGGTTTAGGGCTAGGACTAGGGTTAGGATTAGGGTTAGGGATAGGGACCCTTTTGGTTAGGGTTAGAGTTAGGGACCCTTAGACTTAGGGTTATGGTTAGGGTTAGGGACCCTTAGGTTTAGGGTTAGGATTAAATTAAGGTTAGAGTTAGGGGTTAGGGTTGGGCTAGGTTTAGGGTTAGGGTTAGGGTTAGGTTTAGGTCTAGTGCTAGGCCTAGTGTTAGCGTTAGGGTTAGGTTTAGGCTTAGGCCTAGGATTAGGGTTAGGGTTAGGTTTAGGGATATGGTTAGGGACAGGGTCAGGTGTAGTGTCAGGTTCAGGCTCAGTGTTAGAATCAGGGTCAGGGTCAGGTTCAGGGTCAGGGTCAGAGTCAGGGGTAGGGTTAGGGTCAGGTTCAGGGTCAGGGTCTGGGTTATAGTTAGTTTTAGGGTTAGGATTAGTGTCAGGGTCAGGGTCAGGGTCAGGGTTATGGTTAGAGTTAGGGTTAGGGTCAGGATCAGGTTTAGGATTAGGGTTAGGGTTAGATTCAGGGACTCTTAGGGTTAGGGTTAGGGAGCCATAGGTTAAGGGTTAGGGTTAGGGTTAGGGTTAGGGTTACGGCTAGGTCTATGCCTAAGTTTAGGGTATGCGTTAGGGTTAGGGTTACATTTAGGGATAGTGTTAGTGTCAGGGTTAGGGTTAGGGGTTAGGGTTAGGGTTATCTTTACGATTAGGGTTAGGGTTAGGGTTAGGGTGAAGATGAAGGTTAGGGTTAGAGTTAGAGTTAGGCTTGGGGTTAGGGTTAGGGTTAGGTTTAGGATTCTATAGTTATGGTTGGGTTATGTTTATGGTTAGAGTCGGGATAGTTTTAGGGTTAGGGTTTGCATTAAGATTAGGTTAGGGTTAGGTTTATGTATAGGGTAACGGTTAGGTTTAGGAATTTAAAGTTAGGATTTTAGTATTAGGCTAGGGTTAGGGTTAGTTTTGGGGTTAACCTTAGGATTAGGTTCAGGGTTAGAGTTAGGGTGGCGGTAGGGTTAGGGTTAGACATAGGGTAGTTTTCGAGTTAGGGATAGGGTTAGCGTTAGGGTTAGGGTGATGGTGATGGGTAGGGTTAGGGTTAGGATTAGGGTTAGGGTGAAGGTGAAGTAGAGGATAAGGTTTGGGGTTAGGGTTAGGCTCAGTTTTAGGTTTATGGTTATGGTTAGTGTTAGGGTTTTAGAGTTAAGGTTAGGATTAGTGATAGGGTTAGAGTTGTAGGATTAGTGTTACGGTTAGGGTTACGGTTAAGGTTATGGTGAGGGTGATGTAGAGTATATGGTTTAAGGTTAGGGTTAGGCTCAGTTTTAGGTTTATGGTTAGGGTTAGGGTTTGTGTTTTAGGGTTAGGGTTAGGGTTATGGATAAGGATAGAGTTGTATGGTTAGGGTTAGGATTAGGGTTAGGGTTAAGGGTTAGCTTTATAGTTAGGGTTAGGGTGAGGGTGAAGTAGAGGATAAGATTTAGGGTTAGGGTTAGGCTCAGTTTTAGGTTTATGGTTATGGTTAGGGTTAGGGCTTTAGTGTTAGGGTTATGGATAAAGATAGGGTTAGGGTTATGGTTAGGGTTAAGGGTTAGACTTAGGTTTAGGGTAAGGGTGAGGGTGAAGTGGAGGATAAGGTTTAGAGTTAGGGTTAGTCTCAGTTTTAGGTTTTGTTTAGGGTTAGGGTTAGGGTTTTATGGTTAGGGTTAGGGATAGTATTAGAGTTGTAGGGTTAGGGTTAGAGTTAGGGAGCCTTTCGATTAGGGTTAGGTTTAGGGTTAGGGTTAAGGATAAAGTTAGGGTTAGGGATAGGGTTAGGGTTAGGTCCAGGGCTAGGGTTAAGGTTTGGGTTAGCGTTAGGGTTACAGACCCTTAGGTTTAGGGTTATGGTTAGGGACCCTTAGGGTTAGAGTTAGGGTTAGGTTTAGGAACCCTTAGAGTAAGGGTTAGGGTTGGGGCTAGGGTGAGGGTGAGGATGAAGTAGAGGATAAGGTTTAGGGTTAGTGTTAGGCTCAGTTTTAGATTTATGGTTTGGTTTAGGGTTAGGGATTTAGAGTTTTGGTTTGGATCTGGATAAGTTAGAGTTGTAGGTTTAGTGTTAGGGTTAGGATTAGGGATATGGTCCGGGGTAGGGTTAGGGTTAAGGTTAGGGCCCCATAGATTTAGGTTTAGGGTTAGGGTAAGGTTAGAGTTAGTGGTTAGGGTTGGGCTAGGTTTAGGGTTAGGTTTAGGTCTAGTGCTAGGTCTATGGTTAGCGTTAGAGTTAGGTTTAGGCTTAGGACTATGATTAGGGTTAGGATAGGGATAGGGTTAGGGTCAGGGTCAGGTGTAGTTTCAGGGTCAGTGTCAGGTTCAGGCTCAGTGTTAGGGTCAGGTTCAGGGTTAGGGTCAGGGCCAGAGTCAGGGGTAGGGTTAGGGTGACGTTCAGGGTCAGGGTCATGGTTAGAGTTAGGTTTAGGGTTAGGATTAGGGTCAGGGTCAGGGTCAGGATTAGGTTTAGAGTTAGGGTTAGGGTCAGGGTCAGGTTTAGGATTAGGTTTAGCATTAAGGTTAGGGACCCATAGGGTTAGGGTTAGAGTTAGGGTTAGGGTTAGGTTTATGGCTAGGGCTAGGGCTAGGTTTAGGTTATGGGTTAGGGTTAGGGTTAGGGTTAGGGTTAGTGTTAGGGCTAAGGCTAGGGCTAGGTTTAGAGTTTGGGTTAGGGTTAGGGTTAGGTTTATGGATAGGTTTATGGTCAGGGTTAGGGTTAGGGGTTAGGGTTAGGGTTAGGGTTAGGGTTATGGTGAAGGTGACTTGTTAGGGATAGAATTAGAGTTAGGCTTAGGGTTAGGGTTAGGTTAGGGTTTTTTTGTCAAGGTTGAGTCATGGTTATGGTTAGGGTCGTGATAGGTTTAGGGTTAGGGTTTGCATTACGGTTAGGGTTGGGTATAGGGTTACGGTTAGTTTTAGGGATTTAAAGGTAGGATTTTAGGATTAGGTTAGGTTTAGGGTTAGTTTTGGGGTTAGACTTAGGATTAGGGTTAAGGTTAGGGTTAGGGTGGGGGTTGGGTTAGGGTTAGACATAGGGTAGTGTTCGAGTTAGGGATAGGGTTAGAGTTAGGGTTAGGGTTAGGGTGAGGGTGATGGTTAGGGTTAGGGTTAGGGATAGAGTGATGGTGAAGTAGAGGATAAGGTTTGGGGTTAGGGTTAGGAATAGGATTAGTGATAGGGTTATGTTTAGGGTGGAGGTTGGGTTAGCATTAGAGATAGGTAGTGTTCGGGTTAGAGATAGGGTTCGGATTTGGGTTGGGGTTAGTGTTAGGGTTAAGGTTAGTGTGAGGGTGAAGTAGAGGATAAGGTTTAGCGTTAGGGTTAGGCTCAGTTTTAGGTTTATGGTTAGGGTTAGGGTTAGAGTTTTAGAGTTATAGTTAGGGTTAGGGATAGGGTTAGGTTTAGGGTTACCGTTATGGTTATGGTGAGTGTGAAAAAGAGTATAAGGTTTAGGTTTAGTTTTAGGTTTATGGTTAGGGTTAGTGTTAGGGTTAGTGATTTAGTGTTAGGGTTAGGGTTAGGGATAGGGTTCCAGTTATAGGGTTAGGGTAATGGTTACGGTTACGGTTAGGGTGAGGGTGAGGGTGAAGTAGAGCATAAGATTTAGGTTTATGGTTAGGCTCAGTTTTAGGTTTATGGTTAGGGTTAGGGTTAGGGTTTTAGGGTTAGGGTTAAGGATTAGGTTTAGGGTTAGGGTTAGGGTGAGGGTGAAGTAGAGGATAAAGTTTAGATTTAGGGTTAGGCTCAGTTTTAGGTTTATGGTTAGGGTTAGGGTTAGGGTTTTGGGTTTAGGGATAGGGTTAGAGTTGTAGGGTTAGGGTTAGGGTTAGGGAGCCTTAGGATTAGGGTTAGGGTTAGGTTAGGGTTAGGGTTATGGTTAGGGTTAGGGTTACCATTAGGGTTAGGGATAGGGCTAGGGTTAGGGTTAGGAGTAGGGCTAGGGTTAAGGTTAGGGTTAGATTTAGAGTTACAGATCCTTAGGGTGAGGATTAGGGTTAGGACCCTTAGGGTTAGGGTTAGGGTTAGGGTTAGTGTTAGATTTAGGGTCATTGTTATGGTTAGGGCTAGGGCTAGGGCTAGGTTTAGGGTTTATGTTAGGTTTAGGGACAGGGTTAGGATTAGGGCTAGGGCTAGGGCTAGGTTTAGGGTTTGGTTAGCGTTAAAGTTAGGGTTAGGGCTTGGGTAGTTCTAGGTTTAGGGTTAGGGTAAGGGTTTAGGTTAGGGTTAGGGCTAGGGTTAGTGTTAGGTTTAGGTTTAGGGTTAGATTCAGGGTTAGGATTAGGGGTTTGGGTTATGGTTATCTTTACGATTATGGTTAGGGTTAGGGTTAGGATTATCCCTAGGTTTAGGGTTAGGTTAAGGGTTAGTGTTAGGGTTAGGGTTTGCGTGAACAGTAAGGGTTAGGGTTGGCATTTTAGGATTAGGATTAGAGTTACCCTTAGGGTTGTTAGGGTGAGGATGCGGTGAGACTGAGGCTGGGGTTGATGTATAGTGTAAGGGAAAGTCTTAGGCTTAGGGTTAGGCTGATGTAGAGTGTGAAGGTGAGGGTGAGGGTTAGGGTCAGTGTTAGGTTTAAGGTTAAGGCTTGGTTTTGTGTGAAGATGAGGGTAAGGGTAGGGTTACAGTTAGGTTTAGGGTGATGTTGAGTGTGAGTGTTACAATGATGGTTAGCGTTAGGGTGAGGTTGACTGTGATGGTGAGGGTGAAATTTAGGCTTACGTTTAGGCTTAGGGTTAGGTTTTGATTTAAGGTGAGAGTTAGGGTTAGGGTTTGAGTTAGAGTTAGTGTTGGGGTTAGGGTTATGTTTAGGGTTTTAGTGTTTAGGGTTTTTGTTAGGGTTAGGTTTAGAGTTATGGTTATGGTTATGGTTAGGTTTAGGGTGAGGGGGAAGTAGAGTATAAGGTTTAGGTTTAGGGTTAGGCTCAGTGTTAGTTTTATGGTTAGGGTTAGGGTTAAGGTTTTTGGGTTAGGGTTAGTGTTAGGGATAAGGTTAGAGTTGTAGTGTTAGGGTTAGGTTTAGTGTTAGGATTAAGGGTTAGGGTTAGGGTCAGGGTGAGGGTGAATTAGAGGATAAGGTTTAGGGTTAAGGTTAGGCTCCGTTTTAGGTTTATGGTTAGGGTTAGTGTTAGGGTTTTAGGGTTAGGGTTAGGGTTAGGGATATAGTTAGAGTTGTACAGTTAGGGTTAAGGTTAGGGTTAGGGTTAGGGAGCCATAGGGTCAGGGTTAGGGTTAGGGTTAGCGTTAAGTTTACGGATAGGATTAGGGTTAGGGCTATGGCTAGCGTTAGGGTTAGGGTTAGGGCTAGAGTTAGGGTTAGGGTTAGGGTTGGGGTAAGGGCTAGGGTTAGGATTAGGGTTAGGGTTAGGCTTAGGGAGCCTTAGGTATAGGCTTAGGGTTAGGGTTAGGGTTAGCGTTAGTGTTAGGATAGGGTTAGGGTTAGGGCTAGGGCTAGGGTTAGTGTTAGGGTTAGAGTTAGACTTAGGGACTCTTATGGTTAGGGTTAGAGTTAGGGATCCTTTCGGTTAGGGTTAGGGTTAGGGATCCTTAGGTTTAGGGTTAGGGTTAAGGTTAGGCTCAGAGTTAGTGCTTAGCATTAGTGCTAGGGTTAAGGTTAGGTTTAGGGTTAGGTTTAGGTCTAGGAATAAGGCAAGGGTTAGAGTTAGGGTTAGGGTTAAGGGTTAGGTTTAGTGTTAGGCTTAGAGTGAGGGTGTAATATAGCATAAGGTTTAGGGTTAGGCTCAGTTTTAGTTTTATGGTTGTGGTTAGGGTTATAGTTTAAGGGTTAGGGTTAATATTAGGGATAGGGTCAGAGTTGTAGGCTTAGGGTTAGGGTTAGGGTTATGGTTACGGTTAGGGTTAGGGTGAGGGTGAAGTATATTATAAGGTTTAGGGTTAGGGTTAGGCTGTTTTAGGTTTAGGGTTAGGGTTAGTGTTAGGGTTTTAGGGTTAGGGTTAGGGTCAGGGATAAGGTTAGATTTGTAGGGTTAGGGTTAGTGTTAGGGTTACGGTTAGGGTTATTGTTAGGTTTAGGGATAGGGTTAGGGTTAGGGCTAGGGCTATGTTTAGGGTTAGGGTTAGAGTTAGGGTTGGACCCTTAGGGTTAGGGTTAGGGTTAGGGTTAGGGTTAGGGTTAGGTTTAGGGATAGGGTTAGGGTTAGGGCTAGGGCTATGTTTAGGGTTAGGGTTAGAGTTAGGGTTGGACCCTTAGGGTTAGGGTTAGCGTTAGGGAACCATAGGTTTAGGTTTAGGGTTAGGGTTTGATTTAGGGACCCTTAGGATTATGGTTATGATTAGGGACCCTTAGTATTAGTGTTATGGTTACAGTTAGGTTGTGGGTTGGGTTAGGGTTAGACAAGTGTAGTGTTCTAGTTAGGGATAGGGTTAGGGTCAGGGTTAGGGTGAGTGTGAGGATTTGGGTGAGGGTTAGGGTTAGGGTGAAGGTGAAGTAGAGGATAAGGTTTGGGGTTAGGGTTAGGGTTTTAGAGTTATGGTTTGGGTTAGTGATAGGGTTAGTGTTGTACTATTAGTGTTAGGGTTATGGTTACGGTTACGGTTAGGGTTATGGTGAGGTTGAAGTAGAGTATAAGATTTAGGGTTAGGTTTAGGCTCAGTTTTAGGTTTATGGTTAGGGTTAGGGTTAGGATTTTAGGGTTAGGGTTAGGGTTAGGGATAAGATTAGAGTTGTAGCATTAGAGTTAATGTTAGGATTAGGATTAAGGGGTAGGTTTAGGGTTAGGTTTAGAGTGAGGGTGAAGTAGAGGATAAGGTTTAGGGTTAGGGTTAGATTCAGTTTTAGGTTTATTTTTAGGGTTCGGGTTAGGGTTTTAGGGTTAGGGTTAGGGTTATGGGTAGAGTTAGAGTTGTAGGGTTAGGGTTAGGGAGTCTTAGAGTTAGGATTAGGGTTAGGGTTAGGTTAGGTTTAGCATTAGGGTTAGGGATAGGATTAGGGTTAGGGCTAGGGCTAGGGTTAGGGTTAGCGTTAGGGCTAGAGATACGGTTAGGGTTACGGTTAGGGGAAGGGTTAGTTTTAGGTTGAGGATTAGGATTTTAGCGTTAGGTTAGCGTTATGGATAGGTTTAGCATTGTAGGGTTAGGGTTAGGGTTAGGGTTAGGGTTAGGGTGAGGGTAGGGTTAGGTTAAGGGTTAGGGTTAGGGTTAGGATTAGGGAGCCATAGGGTTAGGGTTAGGGTTAGCGTTATGTTTAGGGATAGGGTTAGGGTTATGGCTAGGGCTAGGGTTAGGGTAAGGGTTACAGTTAGATTTAGGGACCCTTAGTTTTAGGGTTAAGTTTAGGGACCCTTAGGTTTAGGGTTAGGGGTAGGGCTCCCGTTAGAGTTAGGGCTTAGAGTTATGGCTAGGGTTAGGGTTAGGTTTAGGGTTAGGTTTAAGTCTTGGGCTTGGGCAAGGGTTAGGGGTAGGGTTAGGGGTAGGGGAAGGGGTAGGGGTAGGGGTAGGGTTATGGGTAATGTTAGGGTTAGGTTTAGGTTTAGGATTAGGGTTAGGTTTAGGTTTAGGGTTAGGGTTAGGTTTAGGGAACCCTAGGATTAGGGTTAGGGTTAGGGACCCTTAGGGTTATGGTTAGTGTTAGGGTTAGAGTTAGGGACCCTTAGGATTACGGTTAGTGTCAGTGTTAGCGTTAGGGTTAGGGTTAGGGTTAGGTTTAAGGCTAGGGCTAGGGCTTGGTTTAGGGTTTGGGTTAGGCTTAGGGTTAGGGTTACGTTTACGGTTAGGGTTAGGGTTAGGGATAGGTTTAGGGGTTAGGGTTAGGGTTACGGTTAGGGTTAGGGTTAATTTTAGGTTTAGGGTTAGGTTTAGGGTTAGGGTTAGAGTTAGGTTTAGGGTTTAGGTTAGGGTAATGGTTAGGTTTAGGGCTAGGTGTAGGGCTAGGGTTAGGGTTAGGTTTAGGTTTAGGGCTAGGGCTAGGGCTAGGGCTAGGTTTAGGGTTTGTGTTAGGGTTAGTGTTAGGATTAGGGCTAGGGCTAAGGTTAGCGTTTGGGTTAGCGTTAAAGTTAGGGTTAGGGCTTGGGTAGGGCTAGGGTTAGGGTTAGGGTAAGGGTTAGTGTTAGGGTTAGGGCTAGGGCTAGGACTTCCGTTAGGGTTAGTGTTAGGGTGACGGTTAGGGCCAGGGCTAGTGTTAGGGTTATGGCTTGGGCTAGGACTACGGTTAGGTTTAGGGTTAGGGTTAGGGTTAGTGCTAGGTCTAGGGCTAGGATTAGGGTTAGAGTTAGGGATAGGGCTGGAGGTAAGGGTAGGATTAGGGTTCGGGTTAGGGTTAGTGCTAGGTTTAGGGTTATAGGTAGGGTTAAGGTTAGGGTCAGGGTTACGGTTAGAGGTTCGGGTTAGGTTTACAATTTGGGTTAGTGTTAGGGTGATGGTTATGATTAGGGTTAGGGTTAGGGTTAGGGTGAAGGTGAAGGTGAGGGTGAGGATCAATGTGAGTTTGAAGTTTAAGGTTTAGGTTTACATTTAGGGTAAGAGTTGGGGTGAGTTTAGGTTCAGGGTTAGTGTTAGGGTTAGCCTTAGGTTTAGGTTTAGGTTATGGGTTAGTGTTATCGTTAGGGTTAGCGTGAGAGTAAGGGTTAGGTTTGGATTTTTAGGATTAGGTTATAGTTAGCCTTAGGGTTATTGTTAGGGTTAGAGTTAGGGTGAGGATGAGGTGAGACTGAGGCTGGGGTTGATGTATAGTGTTAGGGAAAGGCTTAGGCTTAGGGTTAGGGTGAGGTTGAGTGTGAGGGTTAGGGTTAGGGTTAGGGTTAAGATTAAGGCTCGGTTTAGTGTGAGGATGAGGGTAAGGGTAGGGTTATGGTTAGGTTTAGGGTGATGTTGAAGGTGAGTTTTACAGTGATGGTTAGGTTTAGGGTGAGGGTGACTGTGATGGTGAGAGTGAGATTTAGGCTTATGTTAGGGTTAGGGTTAGGGTTAGGGTTAGGGTGAGGGTGACTGTGATAGTGAGGGTGAGATTTAGGCTTATGTTAGGGTTAGGGTTGGGTTTTGTGTGAGGGTAAGAGTTAGGGTTAGAGTTAGGGTTAGTGTGAGGGTGAGGGTTAGGTTAGAGTTAGAGTTAGGGTTAGGGTTAGGGTTAGGTTTACGGTTTTAGGGTTAGGGTTGCGTTATGGTTATGGTTAGGGTTAGGGTTTTAGTGTTAGGGTTGGGTTATGGTTATGTTTAAGTTTTGGATAGGTTTAATGCTAGGGTTTGCATTAAGGTTAGGGTTAGGGTTAGGTTTAGGTATAGGGTTACGATTAGGTTTAGAGATTTAAAGTTAGGGTTTTAGGATTAGGTTAGGGTTATGGTTAGGTTTGGGGTTAGGCTTAGGATTAGTGTTAGGGTTAGGGTGGGCGATGGGTTATGGTTAGACATAGGGTAGTGTTCGAGTTAGGCATAGGGTTACAGTTAAGGTTAGGGTGAGCATGAAGGTTAGGGTTAGGGTTAGGGTTAGTGTGAGGGTGAAGTAGAGGATAAGGTTTAGGGTTAGTGTTAGGCTCAGTTTTAGGTTGATGGTTAGATTTAGTGTTAGGATTTTAGAGTTATGGTTAGGGTTAGGGATAAGGTTAGAATTGTAGGGTTGGTATTATTGTTAGGGTTAGGGTTAAGGTTAGGGCTGGTTAGGGTTAGGGTGAGGGTTAAGTAGAGTATAAGGTTTAGTTTTAGGGTTAGGCTCAGTTTTAGGTTTATTATTAGGGTTAGGGTTAGGGTTTTAGGGTTAGGGTTAGGGTTAGGGATAAGGTTAGACTTATAGGGTTAGGGTTAAGGGTTAGGTTTAGAGTGAGGGTGAAGTAGAGGATAAGGTTTAGGGTTAGGGTTAGGCTCAGTTTAAGATTATGGTTAGGGTTATGGTTAGGGTTTTAGGGTTAAGGTTAGGATTAGAGATGGGGTTAGATTTGTATGGTTAAGGTTAGGGTTAGCGATAGGGTTAGGGTAAGCTTAGGCTAGGGTTAGGGTTAGGGTTATGGTTATATTTAGGGTTACGTACCCACAGGGATAGTGTTAGGTACCCTTAGGTTTAGGGTTCGGGTTAGGGTTAGGGTTAGGGTTAGGGACCCTTAGGGTTAGGTTTAGGGTTAGGGTTAGGGTTAGGGTTAAGGTTTGGGTGAAGGTGAAGTGTAGAATAATGTGTAGGGTTAGGCTCAGTTTTAGATTTAGGGTTAGGGTTAGGGTTAGCATTAGGGTTAGGGATAGGGTTAGGGTTAGGGATAGGGTTAGACTTAGGGTTACGGATCTTTAGGGTTTGGTTTAGGGTTAGGGTTACGGACCCATAGGGTTAGGGATAGGGTTAGGGTTAGGGTTAGGGTTAGGGCTAGGGTAAGGACTAGGTTTTGTGTTTGGTTTCGTCTTAGTGTTAGGGTTAGGGTTAGAGTTAGGGCTAGTGCTATGGCTAGGTTTAGAGTTTGGGTTAGCGTTAAGGTTAGGGTTAGGGCTAGGGAAGGGCTAGTGTTAGGCTTAGGGTGAGGGTTAGGGTTAGGGTTAGAGCTAGGGTTAGGGTTAGGTTTAGGATAGGGTTAGGTTCAGGGTTAGGGTTAGGGTCTAGGGTTAGGGATATCTTTACGATTAGGGTTAGGGCTAGGGTTATGCTGAATGTGAGGTTTAGGGTTATGATTAGTGTTAGGGTGAGGGTAAGTGTTAGTGTTAGTGTTAGGTTTAGGTTGAGGGTGAAGTAGAGGATAAGGTTTAGGGTTAGGGTTATAGTCAGTTTTACATTTATGGTTAGGGTTAGGGTTAGGGTTAGGGTTGTAGGGTTAGGGTTAGGGTAAGGGATAAGTTTAGAATTGTAGGGTTAGGGTTAGGGTTAGGGTTTGGGTTAAGGGTTAGGTTTAGGGCTAGGGTAAGGGTGAGGGTAAAGTAGAGAATAAGGTTTGGGTTAGGGTTAGGCTCACTTTTAGGTTTATGGTTAGCGTTGGAGTTAGGGTTTTAGGGTTAGGGTGAGGTTCAGGGATAGGGTTAGAGTTGTAGTGTTAGGGTTAGGGTTAGGGAGCCTTAGGGTGGGGGTTAGGGTTAGGGTTATCGTTAGTGCTAGGGCTAGGGTTAGGTTCAGGGTTAGAGCTAGGTTAGGGTTAGGGTTAGTGTAAGGGCTTGGTTTAAGGTTAGGGGCAGGGATAGGATTAGGGTTATGAAGTGTTAGGGTTAGGGTTATGGTTAGGTTTTGCGTGAGGGTTAGGGTTAGGGTTTTAGGGTTAAGGTTAGGTTTAGAGATAGGTTTAAAATTGTAGGGTTTGGGTTAGGGTTAGAGATAGGGTTGGAGTTAGGGTAGGGCTGGGGTTAGGGTTATGGTTATAGTTAGGGTTAGGGACCCTTAGGGTTATGGTTAGGGTTAGGGTTAAGTTTAATTTTAGGGCTAGGGCTAGGGCTAGGTTTAGGGTTTGGGTTAGGCTTAGGATTAGGGTTACGTTTAGGGTTAGGGTTAGGGATAGGTTTAGGGGTTATGGTTAGGGTTACGGTTAGGGTTAGGGTTAGGGCTAGGGCTAGGGCTAGGTTTAGGGTTTGGGTTAGGCTTAGGGTTAGGGTTAAGTTTAGGGTTAGGGTTAGGGTTAGGGATAGGCTTAAGTTTACAGTTAGGGTTAGGGTTAGGGTTAAGGTTAGGTTTAGGTTTTTAGTGTTAGGGTTGGGTTATGGTTATGGTTAGGTTCGGGATAGGTTTAGGGTTAGGATTTGCATTAAGGTTAGGGTTAGGGCTAGGTTTAGGTATTGGGTTACGTTTAGGTTTAGGGATTTAAAGTTAGGGTTTTAGGATTATGTTAGGGTTAGGGTTAGATATGGGGTTAGGTTTAGGATTAGGGTTAGGATTAGGGTTAGTGTTAGACATAGGGTATTGTTGGAGTTAGGGATAAGGTTACGGTTAAGGTTAATGTGAGCATGAGGGTTAGGGTAAGGGTGAGGGTGAGGGTGAGTATGAAGTAGAGAATAAGCTTTATGGTTAGGTTAGGCTCAGTTTTAGGTTCAGGGTAAGGGTTAATGTTAGGGTTTTACAATTATGGTTAGTGTTAGGGATAGGGTTAGAGTTGTAGGGTTAGTGGTAGGGTTAGGGTTAGGGTTAGGGTTAGGGTTGGTTAGGGTTAGGGTGAGGGTGAAGTAGAGAATAAGTTTTAGGTTTAGGGTTAGGCTCAGTTTTAGGTTTATGATTAGGGTTAGTGTTAGGGTTTTAGGTTTAGGGTTAGGGTTAGGTTTAGGGTTAGGGATAGGGTTAGAGTTGTAGAGTTAGGGTTAGGGTTATGGATTGGGTTTAGGGTAGGTTTAGGGTGAGGGTGAAGTAGAGGCTAATGTTTAGGGTTAGGGTTAGGCTCAGTTTTAGGATTATGGTTAGGGTTAGGGTTAGGATTTTAGGGTTAAGGTTAGGGTTAGACATAGGTTTAGAATTGTAGGGTTAGGGTTAGGGTTAGGGTTAGGGTTAGCGATAGGGTTGGGGTTAGGGTAGGGCTGGGGTTGGGGTTATGGTTATAGTTAGGGTTACGTACCCTCAGGGTTAGGGTTAGGGTTAGGGACCCTTAGGGTTAGGGTTACTGTTAGGGTTAGGGTTAGGGTTAAGGTTAGGGAGAGGGTGAAGTAGAGTATAAGGTTTAGGATTAGGGTTAGGCTAAGTTTTAGGTTTAGAGTTAGTGTTAGTGTTAGGGTTAGGGTTAGCATTAGGATTAGGGATAGGGTTAGGGTTAGGGTTATAGTTAGATTTAGGGTTATGGACCCTTAGGGTTAGGGTTATGGTCAGGGTTATGGTCCCTTAGAGTTAGGGTTAGGGTTAGGGTTAGGGTTAGGGCTAGGGCAAGGGCTACGATTAGGGTTTGGTTTAGTGTTAGGCTTAGGGTTAGGGTTAGGGTTAGGGCTAGAGCTAAGGTTAGGGTTAGGTTTGGGGATAGGTTTAGGGTCAGGGTTAGGGTTAGGGTTAGGAGTTAGGGTTAGAGTTATCTTTACGATTAGGGTTAGGGTTAGGGTTATGGTGAAGGTGAGGTTTAGGGTTAAAATTAGTGTTAGTGTTAGGGTTTTATTGTTAGGGCTGGGTTATGGTTATGGTTAGCGTCGGGATAGATTTAGGGTTAGGGTTTGCATTAAGGTTAGGTTTAGGGTTAGGTTTAGGTATAGGGTTACGGTTAGAGTTATGGTTAGGGTTAGGTTTAGGTATAGGTTTATGGTTAGGTTTCAGGATTTAAAGTTAGGATTTTAGGATTAGTTTAGGGGTAGGGTTAGGTTTGGGGTTAGGATTAGCATCAGTGTTAGGATTAGGGTTAGGGTAGGGATTGGGTTAGGGTTAGACATAGAGTAGGGTTCGAGTTAGGGATAGGGTTAGGTTTAGGGTTAGTATTAGGGTGAGGGTGAATGTTAGTGTTAGGGTTAGGGTTAGGGTGAGGGTGAAGTAGAGGATAAGGTTTAGGTTTAGGGTTAGGCTCAGTTTTAGGTTTATGGTTAGGGTTAGGGTTTCAGGGTTAGGGTTAGTTTTAGGGATAAGGTTAGATTTGTAGGGTTAGGGTTACAGTTAGGGTTTGGGTTAAGGGTTAGGTGTAGGCCCAGGGTAAGGGGGAGGGTGAAGTAGAGCATAAGGTTTGGGTTAGGTTTAGGCTCAGTTTTAGGTTTATGGTTAGGATTAGGATTAGGATTTTAGGGTTAGGCTTAGGTTCAGGGATAGGGTTAGAGTTGTAGGGTTAGGGTTAGGGTTAGGGTTACCGTTAGATTTAGGATAGGGTTAGTGTTAGGGCTAGGGCTAGGTTTAGGTTTAGGGTTAGGGCTAGGTTAGGGTTACGGTTAGGGATAGGGTTAGGGTTTGGGTTAAGTGTTAGGTGTAGGCCCAGGGTAAGCATGAGGGTGAAGCAGAGGATAAGGTTTGGGTTAGGGTTAGGCTCAGTTTTAGATTTATGATTAGGGTTAGAGTTAGGGTTTTATGGTTAGGGTTAGGTTCAGGGATAGGGTTAGAGTTGTAGGGTTAGGGTTAGGGTTAGGGAGCCTTAGGGTGGGGGTTAGGTTTAGGGTTATGGTTAGCATTAGGGTTAGGATAGTTTTAGCGTTAGGGCTAGGGCTAGGGTTAGGTTCAGTGTTAGGGCTAGGTTAGGGTTAGGGTTATGGTAAGGGCTTGGTTTAGGGTTAAGGACAGGGATGGGGTTAGGGTTATGAAGTGTTAGGGTTAGGGTTAGGTTTTGCGTGAGGTTGAGAGTTAGGGTTAGGGTTATGGTTAGGTTTAGGGTTTTAGTGTTAGGGTTGGTTTATGGTTATGGTTAGGTTCTTGATAGGTTTAGGGTTAGGGTTTGCGTAAAGGTTAGGGTTAGGTTTAGGTTTAGTATAGAGTTACGATTAGGTTTAGGGATCTAAAGTTTGGGTTTTAGGATTGGGTTAGGGTTAGGGTTAGGGTTAAGGTTAGGGTTAGGGTGGGGGTTGAGTTAGGGTTAGATATAGGGTAGTGTTCGAGTTAGGGATATAGTTACTGTTAGGGTTAGGGTGAGCGTGAGTGATAGGATTAGGGTTAGGGTGAGGGTGAGGGTGAAGTAGAGGATCTAAACTAACACTAACCCTAACAGTCCACCTCAACCTCACCCTCACCCTCACCCTAAACCTAACCCTAACGCTAACTCTCACAGTCACCCTAATGCTCACCATCATCCTCACCATCAAGCTCACCCTAATCCTAACCTTAATCCTAACCCTATTCTAATCCTAACCCTAACCCTCTACCACACACTCACACTCACCTTAACCCTAACCATAATCCTAACCCTAACCCTAACCCTAATCCTACCTTAACACTCATACGCTCCTTCACCCTCACCCTTACCCTTTCCCTAACAATAACCATAAGACTAACTGTTACATAACTGTAACCCTCACCATTACCCTAACACTTACCCTAAACCTAACATGAAACCTAAACCTCACCCTAACCCTAACCCTATCCCTAACCCTAACCCTATCCCTAACCCTAACTCTCACCTTCAACATCAACCTAACCCTAACCCTGAACCTCCTACTGACCCTCAACCGAAGCCTAATTGAAACCCTAACCTCACCTCACTTTCATCCTTGCCCTCACACTTACCATAATCCTAACCCTAAACCTAACACTAACCCTCACCCTCACCCTCACACTAGTTACCCTAACCATAATCCTCACACTCACCCTGACTCTCACCCTTACACTAACCCTAACTCTAACTCAAACCCTAAAAATGTCAAATCCTAATCGTAACCCTGACCCTAACCCTAACCCTAACTCTAAACCTAAACATAATCCTAACTCTAAAACTAACCTTAACCCAAAACCTACCCCCACCATAACCCTAACCATAATGCTAAACCTCACCCTACTCTTCACCCTAACCATAACCCTACACCTTACCCTAACACTAAACCTACCCCAAACCATCACCCTCATCTTCACCCTAACATTAAAACTAACCCTATCATTAAACCTCACCCTCACCCAAACCTCACCCTCACACTCACCCTCACCCTCACCCTAACCTTAACACTAACACTAACCTCAACCTCACCCTCTACCTAACCCTAACCCTAACCCTAAACCTCACATCCACCTAAACCCTAAACATAACACTAACCCTAACCATATCCTTACCCCTTAACCTCACCCTCAATATCATCCTAACCCTAACCCTGCACCTAACATTACCCATAACCATAACCCTCATGCTCACCCTAAACCTCATTCTCAGTATCGTCCTAATTCTAACCCTGAACCTGAGAGTAGCCCTAACCCTAACCCTCACCCTAACACTAACCTTAACTCCAACCCTAAACCTCACCCTCAGCCTCATTCTAACCATAACTCTAACGCTAACACTAACACTAATCCTAACCCTAACCCTAACCCTAAACCTCACCTTCACTCTCACACTTGGCCTCACCCTAACCCTAACCCTAACCATAAACATAACCCTAACATTAAGAGTAAACCTAACCCTCTCCCTCCCTCTCTCCCTAAAGTCACCCTCACCCTCAACTTCACCCTCACCCTAACCCTACCCCTAAACCTAAACCTCACCCTCACCCTCACCCTAACATTAATCCTAAGCCTAAACCTAACACTTGCACACACCCTAAACCTAACCCTAATCCACACCCTCACCATAAACCTAACCCTAAAGCTAACACTAAATATAACCCTCACCCACACCCTAATCCTAACACTAACACTAACCCTAACCCTAAACCTAAACCTCACCCTCACCCTCAGAGTCACCCTCACCCTAACTCTAACACACACCCTCAATGTCACCCTAACCCTAACCCCAGCCATAACCCTCACCTTCACAATCACCTTCACCCTCACCCTAAACCTGAATCTAATCATGACACTAAACCTAACCCTAACCTAACCCTAACACTAAACCTCAACCTCTCCCTCACCCTAAACCTCACTTTCACCCTCAACCTCATACTAACCCTAAAACTAACCGTAACCCTAATCCTAACCTTAACCCGAACCATAACCCAAACCCTAATCCTCAACCTCACCTTAGCACTCCCCCTCACCTCATCCGCAAACTAACCCTAACCCCAACCCTAACCCTAAACCTAAACGTAAACATAAACCTCACGTTCACCCTCACCCTTGCCTTCACCCTCATCCTCACAACAATCCTCCACTCACCCTTACTCTAACCCTAACCCTAACCCTAAACCTAAACTTCAGCCTCAGCCTCACCCTCACCCTAATCCTAACCCTAACACTAACCCTAACCCTAATCCTCACACTCAACCTAAACCTCAACCTAATCATAACCCTTATCCTAATCCTAACCCTAACACTAACCCTAATGCTATTAATCCCCTCAAACTAAACCTACCCCTAATCCACACCCTCAAGCTCACCATCTCCTGCACCCTAAGCCTCACCCTAACCCTAAATCTAACACTAACACTAATACTAACCCTCACACTCACCCTAACCCTTACCTTAATCCTAACCCTTATCCTAATCATAAACCTAACCCTAAACCTAACCCTAATATTAACTATTACCCTAACCCTAACCTTAAGACTCACCCTCACTCTCACAATCATCCTCACCCTCACCCTCACACTAACATAACCCTAACCCTAAACCTCACCCTCACCCTCACATTAACACTTACTCTAACACTAAACCTGACCCATACACTTACCCTCACCCTAATCCTAACCCTAACAATAACCTAACCCTCACACTCACCCTAGCCCTCACCCTAATCGTAACCATTTTCCTAATCCTAACCCTCAACTCACCCTCACACTCATCCTCACCCTCATCCTAAATCTAACTTTCAAGCTCATTCTTACCCAAACCCTAACCCTAACCTTAACCCTCTAAGCATAACCCTAAACCAAAACCCAATCCTGACACTGACCATAAACATAACAGTAACCCTAAACCCCAACATCAGCCACAACCTAACCATCACCCGCACCATAGCCCTCAAAGTAACAATTACCCTAACCCTAACCCTAAACCTAAACCTAAACCTCAGCCTCACCCTCACCCTCATCCTCACCATAATACTAACCCTAACCCTCATCCTCATCATAAATTCCAGACTCAGTCTAACCATAAATCTAACACTAACCCTAACCCTAAAACTCACCCTCAAACTCACCCTAACTCTAAACTTCACCCTCAGCCTCACCTTCACCCTCACCTTGACTCTCACCCTAATCTGCACCCTAACTCTCACTGTAACCCTAACCCTAACCCTAAAGGTAATCCTCACCCTAAACATAACCATAAACAGAACCCTAACCCTAACCCTAACATTAACACTAACCCTCAACCTCACCCTCACCATAACACTAAACATCACCTTCACCCTCACCCTCACCATTAACCTCACTCTAACCCTAACCCTAAACCCTAAACTTCAGAAATACACTCACAATCACACTCACCATCTCAGTGAACCCCAACCTCATCTTCACCCTCATGCTAACCCTAAACCTAATCCTAATCATTATCATAACGCTGACCCAAACACCTAAATTTCACCCTCACCCTGACCCTAACCCTCAACCTCACACTCAACCTCACGCTAACCCTAAACCTAATCTTAAGTCTGACCCTCACCTTAAACTAGCACTCAACCACAACCTCACCCTAACACTAAACCTAAATATAACACTAACCCTAAGCCTCACTCTCACACTCACATTCATCCACACCCTCATGGTCACCCTCAAACTCACCATAACCCTAATCCTAACCCTAATCCTAACACTAACCCTAAAACCCTAACACTAATCCTAACCATAAACCTAAAACTGAGCCTAACCCTAACCCTAAAGCTTATCCTCTACTTCACCCTCACCCAAACCCTAAACCTAAGCCTAAACCTCACCATCACCCTCACCCTACCCTAACATTAACCCTATCCCTAACCTGAACACTACCCTATCTCTAACCATAACCCAACCCCCAACATAACCCTAACCATAACACTAATCCAAAGCCTAACTACAAACCTAACCCTAAACTAATCCTAAAACCCTAACTATAAATCCATAAACCTAAACATAACCCTATACAGAAACCTAACTCTAAACCTAAACTTAATGCAAACCCTAACCCTAAACCTATCCAGACACTAACACTAACCATAACCCTAACCCTTACCCTAATACTAACCTTAACCCTAACACTAACTCTTAACCTAACCCTAAAGCTAAGGCTAACACTAGCCCTAACCCTAACCCTAACCCTAAACCTACCCTGGTCCTACACCTAACCCTAACGCTAACCCTAACCCTAAAGTTCCATAACCCTACCCCTAACCCTAAAGGTCCCTAAACCTAACCCTAAACCTAACTCTGATCCTTACCCTGACCCTGACCCTGACCCAGACCCTAACATTAACTCCAACAGTAACCCTGACCCTGACTCTAACCCTAAACCTAACCCTAAAACCAAACATGATCCTGACCCGGACCCTGACCCTGACCCTGACCCTGACACTAACCCAGACCCTGACACTAAAATTGAACCTGACCCAGACCCTGACCCTGACCCTGACACTAACCCTAGCCCTAGCCCTAACCCTAACCTTAACTCTAACCCTAGCCCTAGCCGTAGCCCTAGCCCTAGCCCAAGCCCTAACCCTAACCCTGGCCCTGAACCTGACCCTGACCCTGACCCTAACCATGACCCTAACACTGACCCTGACTCTAACCCTGAACTTGACCCTGACTCGGACCCTGACCCTAACCCTAACACTAACCTTAACCATAAGGGTTCCAAACCCTAACCCTAACCCTAAGGGTCCCTAAGCCTAACTCTAACACGAACCCTAACCATAAGCATATTGCTAACCCTAGTCCTAGCTGTAACCCTAACCCTAACCATAAAACTAACGCTAAGCCTAACCATAATCCTGACCCTAATCCTAAGGATACGTAACCCTAAACCTAACCCTAACCGTAACCTTAAACCCTAATCCTAAATCTACAGCTCTAACCCTATCACTAACTCTAACCCTAACCCTAAAACCATAACCCTAACCCTAACCATAAACCTAAAAGTGAGCCTAACCCTAACCTTAAACCTTATCCTCTACTTCACCTTCACCCAAACCCTAAACCTAACCCTAAACCTACCTCTAACGCTAACCCAACCCTAAACTAATCCTACAACTCTAACCCTATCCCTAACCCTAATCCAAAAACCCTAACCCTAACCATAAACGTAAAACTAAGCATAACCCTAACCCTAAACCTTATCCTCTACTTCACCCTCACCCTAACCCTAACCCTAACCATAACCCTAAAACCCTAACCCTTACCCTAAACATAAACCTAAAAATGAGCCTAACCCTCACCCTAAACCTTATCCTCTACCTCACCCTAACCCTCACCGTAGCCCTAACCCTAACCATACAAGTCTAATCCTATCCCTAACCCTAACCCTAAAACGCTAAACGTAACCATAACAATAAACCTAAAACTGACCGTACCCCGAACCCTAAACCTTATCCTCTACTTCACCCTTACCCTAAGCCTAACCCGAACACAAACGCTAACCCAAATGCTAACCCTAACCTTAACACTAACCCTACAACTCCAACCCTATCCCTAACCCTAACCCTAAGCCTAACCCGAACACAAACGCTAACCCAAATGCTAACCCTAACCTTAACACTAACCCTACAACTCCAACCCTATCCCTAACCCTAACCCTAACCCTAAAACCGTAATGCTAACCCTAACCATAAGCCTGAAACTAAGCTTAACACTAACCCTAAACCTTATTCTCTACTTCACCCTCACCCTAAGCCTAATTCTAACCCTAATGCTAATCCTAACCCTAACCCTAATCCTAAACATAACCCTAAGGGTCCCTAAGCCAAATCCTAAACCTGACCCTAACCCCAACACTAATTCTAACCCTTAACCCTAACCCGAACCCTAACCCTGCAACTGTAACCCTATCCCTAACCCTAACCCCAACCCTAAAACCCTAACCCTAACCATAACCATAAACCTAAAACCGAGCCTAACCCTATCCCTAAAACTTATCCCCTACTTCACCCTCACCTAACCCGAACCCAAACCCTAACGCTAACCCTAACCCTAACACTATCCCTACAACTCTAACCTTATCCCTAACCCCAACCCTAACCCTAACACCGTAACTTTAACCCTAACCACAAACCTAACACTGAGCCTAACACTAACCCTAAACCTTATCCTCTACTTCCCCTAACCCTAACCCTAACCCTAACCATTAACCCTAACCCTAAGCCTACAACTCTAACCCTATCCCTAACCCTAACCCAAACCCTAAAACCCTAAACCTAACCCTCACAATAAACCCAAAACTGAGCCTAACCCTCACCCTAAACCTTATCCTCTACTTCACCCTCACATTAATCCTAACCCTACCTACAACACTAACCCTTACCCTCACCCTCACACTAACACATACCTTTCCCTAACTCTCACCCTCTCCCAAAACCTAACCCTAAACCTAACCCTAACCCTAAGGGTCGCTAAGCCTAAACCTAACCCTAACCATAACCCTAATTCGAAGGGTCCCTAATCCTCACCCTATCCATCAACCTAACCCTAACCCTAAACCTAACCCCAACCCTAACCCTAATGCTAACCCTGACACTAACCCTAACCCTAACCCTAACCCTACCCCTGAGGGGTCCTATCCCTATCGCTAACCCTAACCCTAACTCTAACACTAACCCTAACCCTCACCCTCACACTAACCCTAACCCTAACCCTAATTCTCACCCTCACCCAAAACCTAAACCTAACCCTAACCTGAACACTAATGGTCCCTAAGCCTAACACTAACCCTAACCCTAACCCTAACCCTAACCCTAACTCTAAGGGTCCCTAACACTAACACTAACCCTAAGGATCCCTAAACCTAACCCTAACATAACCCTAACCCTAACCCTAACATTACAACTCTAAACAGATCCCTATCCCTAACCTTAACCCTAATATCCTAACCCTAACCCTAACCATAAACCTAAAATTAAACCTACCCCTACCCCTAAACCTTATTCTATACTTCACCCACACCGTAACCCTAACCCTAAGGGTACCTACCCATAACCTTAACTCTATCCCTAACCCTAACACTAATCCTACAACTCTAACCCTATCCCTAACACTAACGAATACCCTAAAACCCTAACCATAAACCTAAAACTGAGCCTAACCCTAACCCTAAAACTTATCCTCTACTTCACCCTCACCCTAACCCTAACCCTAACCCTAACACTAACCCTAACCCAAACCCTATCCCTAATCCTACGCCTAAGGGTCCCTCACCCTAACCTAACCCTAACCCTAAATTTAACCCTAACCCTAACCCTAACCATAAACCTTAAACTGAGCCTAACTCTAACCCTAAACATTATCCTCTAATTCACCCTCCCCTAACCCTAACCCTAACTCTAACCCTAAACCTTAACTGTAACTGTAACCCTAACCCTAATCCTACAACTCTAACCCTATCCCTAACCATAACCCTAACCCTAACCCTAAAACCCTAAACCTAACCCTAACCATAAACCTAAAACTGAGCCTAACCTTAACACTAAACCTTATCCTCTACTTCACCCTCACACTAAATCGAACCTTAACCCTAACATTAACCAGACATCTCTAACCATATCCCTTACCCTCACCCTAACCCTAACCTTAACCCTAACTCCAACACTGACCCTAACCCTCACCCTCACACTAACCCTAACCCTAACACTAATCTCACCCTCACCCAAAACCTAACACTAACCCTAACCCTAACCCTAAGGGTCCATAAGCCTAAACCTAACCCCAACCCTAACCCTAACTCTATGGGTCCCTAACCCTAACCCTAACCATGACCCTAAACCTAAACCTAAAACTAACCTTAATTCTAGCCCTAACCCTAACCCTAACCCAAACCCTATCCCTAACCCTAACTCTAAACCTAAAACCCTAATCCTAACCCTAACCATAAACTTAAAACTGAGCCTAGCCCTAACCCTTATCTTCTACTTCAACCTCACCCTAACCCTAACCCTAACGCTAAGGGTTCCTAAGCCTAAGCCTAACCCTATCCGTAACCCTAACCCTAATCCTAACCCTAACCCTAAGGGTCCCAAACTCTAACCATAAAGCTAACCCTAAAACTGTAACTTTAACCCTATCCACAAACCTAAAACTGAGCCTAACCCTAACCCTAAATCTTATCCTCTACTTCACCCTCACCCTAACCCTAATCCTAACCCTAACCCTAACCCTAAGACTTACACTAACCCTAGAACTCTAACCCTATCCCTTCACCCTCACCTTAATCCTAACCCTAACCCTAACCCTAAGCCTCACCCTCACCCTAAACCTAACCCTAACCTTGACCATATCCTTAACCCGAACACTACCCTATCTCTAACCATAACCCAACCCCCACCCTTACCTTAACCCTAACACTAATTCTAAGCCTAACCCCAAACTTAACCCTAACCCTAACGTAATCCTAAAACCCTAACTTTATATCCCTAAACCTAACTGTAACCCTATACCTAAACCTAACCCTAACCCTAACCTTAATGCAAACCCTAACCCTAAACCTATCCCGACCCTAACTATAATCATAACCCAACCCTAACACTAAAACCCTAAACCTAACCCTAACCCTAACTCTAACTCTAACCCTAACCCTCACCCTCACACTAAAGCTAACCCAACCCTAACTCTCACCCTCACCCAAAAGCTAACCCTAACTATAACCATAACCATAAATCTCACCCTCACCATCACATTCACCCTCACCCTAACCCTAACCATCACTGTAACACTCACCTTCAACATCACCCTAAACTTAACCGTAACCATACCCCTACCCTCATCCTCACACTAAACCTAGCCTTCACCTTAACCCTAACCCTCACCATCACCCTCACCCTCACACTCAACATCACCATAACCCTTACCCTAAGCCTAACATTTACCCTAACCCCCACCCTAATCGTCACCTTCACACTCACCCTCACACGCACTATAACCCTAACCTTAACTCTCAACCTCACTCTCACCCTAAACCTAACCCTAATAATAAATATAACCCTAACCCTCACCCTCACCCTCACAGTCAACCTCACCCTAACCCTAAGCCTAAGCCTTACCCTAACACTATACATCAACCCCAGCCTCAGTCTCACCTCATCCTCACCCTAACTCTAACCCTAGCAATAACCATAAGGGTAACTCTAAACCTAATCCTAAAACGCCAACCCAAAAACTTATTCCTCACCTTAACCCTAACGCTAACACTAACCCTTAACCTAACCTAAACCTAAGGCTAACCCTAACACTAACCCTAACCCAAAACTCACCCTAACCCTAACCCTAAATGTAACCCTGAACCTAACCTTAAATTTCAACCTAACAAAAACTCTCACCCTCACCATAACCCTCAAACTCACATTCAACCTTACCCTCACCTTCACCCTAACCCTAACCCTAACCCTAAACCTAACCCCTAAACATATCCCTGACCCTAACCCTAAACGTAACCCTAACCGTAACCCTAGCCCTATACCTAACCCTAACACCAACCCTAAACCTAACCCTAGACATAGCCCCAACCCTAACCCTAACACCAACCCTAACCCTAGCCATAGCCCTAGCCTTAGCCCTAAACCTAACCCTAACCCTAACCCACAACCTAACCCTAACCCTAACCCTAAACCTAACCCTAACCCAAACCCTAAGGGTCCCAAACCCTAATCCTAACCCTAACACTAACACTAACCCTAAGGGTCCCAAACCCTAACAATAACCCTAAGGGTCCCTAAAGCTAACCTCTAACCCTAACACTGACCCTGACCCTGACCGTAATCCTGACTCTAACCCTAACCCTGACCTTGACCCTGTCCCTAACCTTAACCCTAACCCTAATTCTAAACCTAAGCCTGACCCTGACCCTGACCTAGACCCTGACCATAACCCTAACCCTGATCCTGACCCTAAACCTGACCCTGAGCCTATTCCTAACCCTAACGCTAACCCTAACCCTAGCCTAACACTATCCCTAGCCCTAGCCCTAGCCCTAACCCTGACCCTGACACTGACACTGACCCTGACCTTGACCCTAACCCTAATCTTAACATGAACCTTAACCCTAAAACCCTAACCCTAACCATAAACCTAAAATTGAGCCTAACCCTATCCCTAAACCTTATCCTCTACTGCACCCTCACCCTCACCCTAACCCTAACCCTAAACCTAACCCTAACGCTAACCCTACCCCTAACACTAATCCTACAAATCTAACCATATCCCTAACCCTAACCCTAATCCTAAAACCCTAATCCTAACCCTAACCATAAACCTAAAAATGAGCCTAACCCTAATCCTAAACCTTATCCTCTATTTCACCCTCAACCTAACTCTAACCCTAACACTCTCCCTAACGCTAACCCTAACACTTAACCCTAACCCTAACCTTAACCCTAACCCCAACCCTAACCCTAACCCTAACCCTAGCCCTAAGGGTCCCTAACCCTAACCCAAACCCTAACCCCTACCCGAACGCTAAAACTCTAACCCTATCCCTAACCCTAACCCTAACCATAAAACCCTAACCCTTACCCAAACCATAAACTTAAAACTGAGCCTAACCCTACCCCTAAATCTTATCCTCTACTTCACCCTCACCCTCAACCTAACCCTAACCCTATCCCTAACCATCACCCTAACCCTAACCCTAATCCGAATCCTAACCCTAACTCCAACACTAACACTAACCCTCACTCTCACTCTCACACTAAACCTAACCCTAACCCTAACTCTCACCCTCACACAAATCCTAACCCTAACCCTAACCCTAACCCTAGGGGTCCTTAAGCCTAAACCCAACCCTAACCCTAACCTTAATTCTAAGGGTCCCTAACCCTAACCCTAACCCTAAGGGTCCCTAACCCTAACCCTAACCCTCACCCTAACCCTAAACCAAACCCTGATTCTCACCCTCACCAAAAAACCTAAACCTAACCCAAACTCTAACACTAAGGGTCCCTATGTCTACACCTAAACCTAACCCTAAATCTCACCCTCACCATCACAGTCACCCTCACCCTAACCCTAACCATTACTGTAACACTCACCACATCATCACCCTAAACCTAACCGTAACCCTACCCTTACCTCATCCTCACACTAAACCTAGCCTTAACCTTAACCCCAACCCTCACCCTCACACTCAACCTCACCCTAACATTTACCCTAAGCCTAATATTTACCCCACCGTAATCGTCACCTTCACACTCACCCTCACACGCACCGTAACTCTAATCTTAACTCTCAACCTCACTCTACCCCTCAGCCTAACCCTAAGCCTAACCGTAACACAACCCTAACACTAAACCTCACCCTAAATTTCACCCTCACTCTAACCCTCACACTCACCCTAAACCTAACCATAATAATAAACATAACCCAAACCCTCACCCTCACCATCATACTCAACCCAGCCCTAACCCTCACGCTCAATCTAACCCAAACCATAAACCTATCCCTAACTCGAACACTACCCTATGTCTAACCCTAACCCAACCCCCACCCTAACCATAACCCTAACACGAATCCTAAGCCTAACCCAACCCTAATCCTAATCCTAACCTAATCCTAAAATCCTAACTTTAATTCCCTAAACCTAACCGTAACCCTATACCTAAACCTAACCCTAACCCTAACCTTAATGCAAACCCTAACCCTAAACCTATCCCGACACTAACCATAACAATAACCCAACCCTAACACTAAAACCCTAAACGTAACCCTAACCCTAATCCTAACTCTAACTCTAACCCTAACCGTCACCTTCACCATAACCCTAACCTCTCCTTGTGACAAGGCAAAGCAAGGCAAGGCAAGGCAAGGCGCCTTCTTTTGACAAGGCAAGGCAAGGGAAGTCAAGGCAAGGCAAGGCAAGGCGCCGCCTTGTGGCAAGGCAAGGAAAGGCACGCCAAAGGCAAGACAAGGGAAGGCAAGCCAAAGGCAAGGCAGGGCAAGGCAAGGGAAGGCAAGGCAAGGCAAGGCAAGGCAAGTCAAGTCAAGGCAAGGCAAGGCAAGGCAAGACAAGGCAAAGCAAGGCCAAGGCAAGGCAAGGCAAGGCAAGGCAAGGCAAGACAAGGCAAAGCAAGGGCAAGGCAAGGCAAGGCAAGGCAAGGCAAGCCAAAGCGCCTCCTTGTGACAAGATAAGGCAAGGCAAGGCAAGGCAAGTCGCCTAGTTGTGACAAGGCAAGGCAAGGCAAGGCAGGGCAAGATAAAGGCAAGGCAATACAAGTCAAAGCAACGTGCCTCCATGTGACAAGGCATGACAAGGCAAGGCAAGGCAAGGCAAAGCAAGGCAAGGCAAGGCGACTCCTTGTGGCAAGGCAAGGCAAGGCAAGGCAAGGCAAAGGCAAGGCAGGGCAGGGCAGGACAGGGCAGGACAGGGCAGGGCTCTTCCTTGTGGCAAGGCAAGGCATGGTAAGGCAAGGAAAGGCAAGGGCAAGGCAAAGCAAGGCAAGGAAAGGCGCCGCCTTGTGAAAAGGCAAGGCATGGCACGGGAAGTACATGCACGGCAGTGTGCCCCTTTTCGTTAAAGGAAGGTTAGGCATGGAAAGGCAAAGCAAGGCAAGGCAGGGCAAGGCAAGGCAATCAAGGCAAGGCAAGGCAAGGCAAGGCAAAGACAAGGCGGGGAAACACAAGGCAAGGCAAGGCAAAGGCAGGGCAAGTCAAGGCAAGGCAAGGCAAAGCAAGGTGCCTCCTGTGAAAAGGCATGGCAATGCATGGCAAGGGAATTACAGGCAAGGCAGGGTGCCACTTTGTGGAAGGCAAGGTTAAGCATGGCAAGATAAGGCAAGGCAAGACAAGGTAAGGCAAGGCAAGGCAAGGCGACTCCTTGTGGCAATGCAAGGCGAGGCAAGGAAAGGCAAGGCGAGGCAAAGAAAGGCAAGGCAAGGCAAGGCAAGGTGAGGCAAAGAAAGGCAATACAAGGCAATGAGCCTCTTTGTGGAAAGGAAAGGCAAGGCAATGCAAGGAAAGGCAAGGAAAGGAAAGGCAAAAGCAAGTCAACACAAGGCAAGGCGCCTCTTTGTGACAAGGCAAGGCAAGGCAAGGAAAGGGAATGCAAGGCAAGGCAAGGCAAGGCAAAGGCTAGGTAACACAAGGCAAGGCGACTCCTTGTGACAAGGCAAGGCAAGGCAAGTCACCTCCTTGTGACAAGGCATGGCAAAGCAAGGCAAGGCAAAGCAAGGCAAGGCGCCTCCTTGTGGCAAGGGAAGGCAAGGCAGGGCAGGGCGCCTCCTGTGACAAGGCAAGGCATGGCAAGGCAAGGCTAGGGAAGGCAAGGCAAGGCAAGGGAAGGCGAGGCAATACAAGGCAAAGGCTAGGTAACACAAGGCAAGGCATCTCCTTGTGACAAGACAAGGCAAGACATGGCAAGGCAAAGCAAGGTGCCTGTTGTGACAAGGTAAGGCAAGGCAAGACGCCTCCTTGTGGAAAGGCAAGGCATGGCAACGGAAGGCTAGGCAAGGCATAGCAAGGCAAGGCAAGGTAAGGTGCCTCCTGTGACAAAACAAGGCAAGGCAAGGCAAGACACCTCTTTGTGACAAGTCAAGGCAAGGCAATTCCAGGCAAGGCAAGGTGCCTCCTTGTGGAAGGCAATGCAAGGCAAGCCAAGGCAAGGCAATGCAAAGGCAAGGCAAGGCAAGGCAAGGCACGGGAAGACACCTCCTAGTAACAAGGCAAGGCAAGGCAAGTCCCGGCAAGGCAAGGCACCTCCTCGTGGAAGGCAAGGCAAGGCAAGCAAGGCAAGGCAATGCAATGGCAAGCAAAGCAAGGCAAGGCAATGCAATGGCAAGCAAGGCAAGGCAAGGCTAAGGCAAGGCGAGGCAAGGCAACGCAAGGCAAGGTGCCTCCTTGTGACAAGTCAAGCGAAGCAAGGCAAGGCAAGGCAAGGCGCCTCCGTGTGGCAAGGCAAGGCAAGGCAACGCAAAGACAAGGAAAGGTAAGGCAAGGGAAGGCAAGGCAAACAAGGCAAAGGAAGACAATGGAAGCCAAGTCGAGACAAGGCAATACAAGGCAAGGAAAGGCAAGGCAAGGCGCCTCCTCGTGACAAGGCAAGGCAAGGGAAGTCAAAACAAGGCAAGGCAAGGCAGGCAATGCAATGCAAGGCAAGGCAAGGCAAGGCAAGGCAAGGTGCCTCTTTGTGGCAACACAAGGGAAGGGAAGGCAAAGGCAAGGCAGGGCAAGGCAAAAGAAGGCAAGTCAAGGCAAAGGCAGGGCAAGGCAAAGCAAGGCAAGGAAAGGCAAAGGCAAGGCAAAGCAAGGCAAGGAAAGGCACCGCCTTGTGAAAAGGCAAGGCATGGCACGGGAAGTACACGGAAGGCAGTGTGCTCCTTTTCGTTTAAGGAAGGTTAGGCATGGAAAGGCAAAATAAGGCAAGGAAAAGAAAGGCAGGGCAAGGCAAGGCAATCTAGGCAAAGCAAGGCAAAGGCAAGTCAGGGAAACACAAGGCAAGGCAAAGGCAGGGCAAGACAAGGCAAGGCAAGGCAAAGCAAGGCAAAGCAAATTGCCTCCTGTGACAAGGCATGGCAATGCATGGCAAGGAAATTACAGGCAAGGCAGGGTGCCACTTTGCGGAAGGCAAGGTTAAGCGCTGGCAAGACAAGGCAAGGTAAGACAAGGTAAGGCAAGGCAAGGCACCTCCTTGTAGCAAGGCAAGGCAAGGTGAGGCGAGGCAAGGAAAGGCAAGGCGAGGTGAGGCAAAGAAAGGCAAGGCAAGGCAAGGCAATACAAGGCAATGAGCCTCCTTGTGGCAAGGCAAGGCAAGGCAAGGAAAGGAAAGGCAAGGAAAGGCAAGGCAATGCAAGGCAAAGCAAGGCCAGGCAAGGCAAAGTCAAGTCAACACAAGGCAAGGCGCCTCCTTCTGCCAAGGCAAGGCAAGGCAAGGCTCCCCCTGTGACAAGGCAAGCAAAGCAAGGCAAGGAATGGGAATGTAAGGCAAGGCAAGGCAAGGCAAAGGCAAGGCAACACAAGGCAAGGCGCCTCCTTGTGACAAGACAACGAAAGGCAAGGCAAGGGGCCTCCTTGTGACAAGGCTAGACAAGGCAAGGCAAGGCGACTACTTGTGACAAGGCCAAGCAAGGCAAGGCAAGTGAAGGCTACGCCAGGCAAGGTAAAGGCAAGGCAAGGCCAGGCAAGGCGCCTTCTTGTGACAAAGCAAGGCATGGCAAAGCAAGGCAAGACAAGGCCCCTCCTTCTGACAAGACGAGGCAAGGCAAGGCAAACAATGCACATCATTGTGACAGGGCAAGGCAAGCCAAGGCAAGCCAAGGCAATGCAAGGCACCTCCTTGTAGCAAGGCAAGGCAAGGCAAGGCAAGGAAAGTCAATGCAAGGCAAGGCAAGGCAAAGCAAGGCAAAGAAGACAATGGAAGGCAAGGCGAGGCAAGGCAAAGCAATGCAAGGCAAGGCACCTCCTTGACACAAGGCAAGGCAATACAAGGCAAGGCAAGGCAAGGTGCCTCCTTGTGGCAAGGCAAGGCAAGGCAAAGGCAAGCCAGGGCAATGCAAGGGAAGGCAAGTCAAGGCAAAGACAGGGCAAGGCATGGCGAAGCAAGGCAAGGAAAGGCAAAGCAAGGCTAGGCAACGCAAGGCAAGGCAAGACCCGTCCTTGTGGCAAGGCAAGGCAAGGGAAGGCTAGGCAAGGCAAGGCAAGGCAAGGCGAGGCGAGGCTAGGCGAGGCGAGGCAAGGCAAGGCAAGGAAAAGCAAGGCAAGGCAAGGCATAGCAAGGAAATGTGCCTCCTTGTGGCAAAGAAGGGCAAGGCAAGGCAAGGTGCCTCCTAGTGGTAAGGTAAGGCAAGGCATGGCAAGGCAAGGCAAAGGCAAGGCAAGTCAAGGCAAGACAAGGCAAGACAAGGCAAGGCAAGGCAAGGCGAGGCAAGGAAAGACAAAGCAAGACAAGGCATTTAAACTAAGGCAAGGCAAGGCAAAGCAAGGCAATGCGACTCCTTATGGAAAGGAAAGGCAAGGAAAGGCAAGGCAAGGCAAGGGAACACAAGGCAAGGTGCCTCATTGTGACAAGGCAAGGCAAGGGAAGGCAAGGCAAGTCTAGACCCCTACTTGTGACAAGGCAAGTAAAGTCGAGGCAAGGCAAGGCAAGACGCCTCCTTGTGACAAGGCAAGGAAAGGCAATTCAAGGAATAGTAAGGCAAAGGCAAGGCAAGGCAAGGAAAGCTGTCTCCGTGTGACAAGGAAAGGCAAGGCAAGGCAAAGCAAGGCAAGGCACCTCCTTATGACAAGGCAAGGCAGGGCAAGGCAAGCCAAGGCACCTCCTTGTGACAAGGCAAGGCAAGGAAAGGAAAGGAAAGACAAGGCAAGGCAAGGCAAAGGCAAGGCAAGGCAAGGCAAGGCAAAGGCAAGGCACGGCAAGGCAAGGCAAAGAAGGACAAAGGCAAGGCAATGATAGCCAAGGCGCCTCCTTGTGACAAGGCAAGGAACGGCAAGGCAAAGCAATTCGCCTCATGTGATAAGGCAGGGCAAGGCAAAGCAGGGCAAGGCAAAGGCAAGGCAAGGCAAGGTGCCTCCTTGTGACAAGGCAAGGCAAGGCTAAGCATAGGAAGGAAAGGCAAGGCAAGGCGAATCCTTGTGACAAGGCAAGGCTAGGCAAGGTGCCTCCTTGTGACAAGGCAAGGCAAGGCAAGGCATAGGAAGGAAAGGCAAGGCAAGGCAAGGCGAATCCTTGTGACAAGGCAAGGCAAGGCAAGGTGCCTCCTTGTGACAAGGCAAGGCAAGGAAAGGCAAGGAAAGACAAGGCAAGGCAAGGTGACTCCTTGTGACAAGGCAAGGCAAGACAAGGCAAAACAAGGCACGGCTCCTCTTTGTGACAAGGCAAGTCAAGTAAAGGCAAGGTAAGGCGCCTCCTTGTGACAAGGCAAGGCAAGGCAAGGCAAGGCGCCTCTTTGTGACAAGGCAAGGCAAGACAAGGCAAGGCAAGGTAAAGCAACGGCAAGGCAACACAACGCAAGGTGCCACCTTGTGACAAGACAAGGCAAGGCAAGGCAAGACAAGACGCCTCCATGTGGAAAGGCAAGGCAAGGCAAAAGAAGGCAAAGCAAGGCAAGGCAAGGCAAAGGCAAGGCAACACAAGGCAAGGCGCCTCCTTGCGAACAAGACAAGGCAAAGCACGCAAGGCAAGGCAAGGTGCCTCATTGTGACAAGCCAAGGCAAGGCAAGGCAAGGTGCCTCTTTGAGACAAGGAATGGCAAGGCAAGGCAAGGAAAGATGCATCCTTGTGGCAAGGCAAGGCAAGACGCCTCCATATGGCAAGGCAATGCAAGGCAAGGCAAGGCAAAGGCAAGGCAAGGCACATCCTTGTGACAAGGCAAGGCATGGCAAGGCAAGGCAAGGGAAGGCAAGACAGGGCAAGGGAAGGCGAGGCAAGGCAAGGCAAAGCAAGGTAACACAAGGCAATTCAGCTTCTTCTGACAAAGCAAGGTAAGGCAAGCCGCCACTTTGTGACAATTTAAGGCAAGGCAAGGTGCCTCCTTGTGACAAGGAAAGGCAAGGCAAGGCAAGACGCCTCCTTGTGGGAAGGCAAGGCAAGGCTAGGGAAGATTACGCAATGCCAGGTAACAGCAAGGCAAGGCAAGGCAAGGCACCTCCTTGTGGCAAGGCAAGGCAAGGCAAGGCAAGGTGCCTCCTTGTGACAAGGCAAGGCAAGGCAAGGCAGGGCACCTCTGTGTGGAAAGGTATGGCAAGGCAAGGCAAGGTGAGGCAAAGAAAGGCAATACAAGGCAATGAGTCTTCTTGTGGAAAGGAAAGGCAAAGAAAGGCAACACTAGGCAAGGAGCCTCCTTGTGACAAGGCAAGGCAAGGCAAAGCTACCCCTTGTGACAAGGCAAGGCAAGGCAAGGAAAGGAAAGGGAATGCAAGGCAAGGCAGGACAAGGCAAGGCAAAGGCTAGGTAACAAATTGCAAGGTGACTCCTTGTGACAAGGCAAGGCAAGGGAAGGCAAGGCAAAGGGCCTCCTTGTGACAAGGCTAGGCAAGGCAAGGCAAGGCGCCTCCTTGTGACAAGGCAAAGCAAGGCAAGGCAAGGCAAGATGCCTCCTTATGGCAAGGCAAGTCAAGGCAAGGGAAGGCTACGCAAGGCAAGGTAAAGGCAAGGCAAGGCAAGGCAAGGCCAGGCAAGGTGCCTCCTTATGGCAAGGCAAGACAAATCAAGGCAAGGTGCCTCCTTGTGACAAGGCAAGGCAAGGCAAGGCACATCCTTGTGACAAGGCAAGGCATGGCAAGGGAAGTCCAGGCAAGGCAGTGTGCCCCTTCTTGTCAAAGGAAGGTTAGGCAAGGCAAGGAGCAACCTTGAGGCAAGGCAGCAAGGCAAGGCAAGGCAAGGCAAGGCATGGTAAAGCAAAGCTCTGAAAGGCAAGGCAAGGCAAGGCAAGGCAAAGCAAGGTAATGTGACTCTTTGTGGCAAGGAAAGGCAAGCAAGGCAAGGCAAGGCAAGGCCAGGCAAAGGCAAGGCAACACAGGCAAGGTGCCTCCTTGTAACAAGGCAAGGCAAGGCAAGGCAAGATGCCTCCTACTGACAAGGCAAGGCAAGGAAAGGCAAGGCTCCTCCATTTGGCAAGGCAAGTCATGGCAAGGCAAGGCAAGGGAAGGCAAGGCAAGGCAAAGGAAAGGTAACACAAGGCAAGGACCCCCCTTGAGACAAGACAAGGCAAGGCAAGGCAAGGGAACGCACCTCTTTGTGACAAGGAAATACAAGGCAAGGCAAGGCAAGACGCCTGCTTGTGACAAGGCAAGGCAAGGCAAGGCAAGTCCAGGCAAGGCAAGGTGCCTCCTTCTGGAAGGCAACCCAAGGCAAGCCAAGGCAAGACAATGCAAAGGCAAGGCAAGGCAAGTCTCAGCAAGGCAAGGGAAGTCCCAGCAAGGCAAGGCACCTCCTTGTGGAAGGCAAGGCAAGGCAAGGCAATGCAAAGGCAAGGAAAGGCAAGGCAAGGCAAGGCAAGGCAAGGGGTCTCCTTGTGGCAAAGCAAGGCAAGGCAAGGCAAGGCAAGGCAAGGAAAAGGCAAGGAAATGCAAGGAAAGGGAAGGAAAGGCAAAGCAATGCAAAGGAAAACAATGGAAGGCAAGTCAAGGCAAGGTAAGGCAACACAAGGCAACGCAAGGCAAGGCGCCTCCTTGTGACAAGGCAAGGCAAGGGAAGTCAAGGCAAGGCAAGGGAAGTCAAGGCAAGGCAAGTCAAGGCAATGCAATGCAAGGCAAGTCGCCTCCCTGTGGGAACGCAAGCGAAGGCAAGGCAAAGGCAAGGAAGGGCAAGGCAAGGGAAGGCAAGGCAAGGCAAAGGCAGGGCAAGGCAAGGCAAGGCAAAGCAATGCAAAGGAAGACAATGGAACACAAGTCGAGGCAAGGCAACGCAAGGCAAGGCAAGACTAGGAAAGGCGCCTCCTTGTGACAAGGCAAGGCAAGGGAAGTCAAGGCAAGGCAATGCAAGTCAAGGCAAGGCAAGTCAAGGCAATGCAATGCAATGCAAGGCAAGGCAAGGCAAGGCAAGTCGCCTCCTTGTGGGAACGCAAGCAAAGGCAAAGCAAAGGCAAGGAAGGGCAAGGCAAGGGAAGGCAAGTCAAGGCAAAGGCAGGGCAAGGCAAGGCAAGGCAAAGCAATGCAAAGGAAGACAATGGAATGCAAGTCGAGGCAAGGCAACGCAAGGCAAGACAAGGAAAGGCGCCTCCTTGTGACAAGGCAAGGC